>NC_090870.1:36745442-36757942 GCF_036669935.1 Montipora foliosa | reverse complement strand
CACAACTACGTGCTCAACTAATGACTGACATAGTTAGCCTCGCCTGAGCTGGCATTTCGATGGCGACGCTTAAGACCAATAAATCTCTCCATTAATTTTATGATTCTTCTCATGTCAAAATTACAATTACAAAACGCCGCAACTCGGAACATACCACTACTACAAAGTAGTACAAATAATACACTCTATATTTCTGCCAGGAACCCGACTATGTTCTTCTCGTCATGCCATGGATATTCAACGATGAATTGTGCCTTTCTGGCATTTGATTTCAGCTGTACCGTCGTTTCTGCATTCAACACAACGATGAAGTGTGGCTTTCCGGCATTTGATTTCTTCTACAACGTTAATTATGCATTCAACATCAACGATGAACTGTGCCTTCCTGGCATTTGATTTCTTCTGCACCGTTGTTTATGCATTCAACATCAACGATAAACTGTGCCTTTCTGGCATTTGATTTCTTCTCCACCGTTATTTATGCATCCAACATCAACGATGAACTGTGCCTTTCTGGCATTTGACTCCAGCTGCACCATTATTTATGCATTCAACATCAATGATGAACTGTGCCCTTCTGGCATTTGATTTTTTCTGCACTGTCACTTATGCATTCAACATCAACGATGAATTATCTGTGCATTTGATTTCTGTTGCACCGTTATTTACGCCACATTGAACGTCAACGATAAGCTGTGCCTTTTTGCCATTTGATTGCCGTTTTTTATTCGTTTAACATCAAAGATAAACGCACCCTACGAGCAGAGCCTGTCTAAAACTCCCAAGAGGGCGAGCAAGAGAGCCTCTGCAAAAATCGTGCCAAGTCTTTTCAGTCGCCGCAGCCCAAGTGTCTGGGTTAGTCACTCCGGTCAAACCGGTTTAGGCAGCTTGCTCATCATATTTTTGACAAGGCGAAGGTCAAAATCGAGGAGTGCGATCGAGACTCGACCTTGGTTTGAAACTGTCTCCAAGTAACGGCTTGCGCATACTCAATAAAGGCTTTACGCGATTTCTTCAATAAACACTGATTAGTTTATAATTTTTTTTTATCTGCATGCCATGCAATTTATTCATTCCTTATCCTCCCTACAGTGTAAGGCCGCCTGAGTGACAAGGTCATATCAAGAGAAAATAAGGTCATGTTTTATCTCAATCATATAGACAATTTTTTTGAAGACACTTCCTCACTTGGCTTTTTTCGTCGTCAAAGCTGGCGACAATCATACATGGCCTGTTTTTGTTCCAATATCCAGTGTACGCTTTTAGGACGGTTCATTTGGCGCCAAATGTAGGCATGTAGAGGGTCGGATATGAGACTAGTTATAGCCAACTCGACGCTACGCGCCTCGTTGGCTATTTGCCACCTCATATCCAACGTGCGCTAATGGGATAATTGTTAAATAACCGTAGTATCGCCTTATTTCCAATTTCAAGATGCATTAATTTTAGGTAGCTTCATTGCTGTAATAATCTTTAATAGTTGGTGATCGTCTAGAAAATTCCAACCCCATATTTCAATTTTTAGAGGTAACTATTTTGCGTAGTTTATTGATCGTGCGAAAGATAAAGAAGAATTATAAAGAAAGAGTGACTCGGGGCAACTTACATCATTCCACTTCCACTGATTTTTCAAAAAGCAAATGTTTGGAAAATTAACTTTTCTGGGCTGAATGGAAAGAAGGAAAGGCAATTATTATAAGGAGAAGACAAATTGTGTTTGAAATCAAATTAATAAAGGGGTAGTTTCTAAAGAAACTGTGGTGCTGCGTCGGTGGGGAAGTAGTACACAAAGTTTGGTTTTATCAGCGGAGTTGATAATGTAAATTGACCACCGTAAGGGGATTCTAAAAGCTGACGTTTCGAATGTTGGCCCTTCGTCCAAATTCACTTTAGATACTGGAGTAAAACTTCTGTCCATCTCACTTGTCAAGAAAGGTTTGCAAAGAACACAACATAGTCTACAACACAGATACAGGGGACCACAGCAGAAACATTGCTTTCACTTCATCCCCTGTTCTATCTGAAAAGTTTTCCTTACACAGAAAAATTAATTATGAGCACCAGATATTATTTGAGGAAAAAAATGTCATTTCGAACACGAGTTCCTGCTCAAAACCTCTCCCGAGTGGGGCTTAGTTCACTTGATAGGCTAACTTACTCACTTACCCCAAGAATAAACAAAGGGTGTGTTCGATTGAGAAACTTGGGGGTGCGTTCGATTGGAAATCCGTTTTCAAACTCGCGATCTTTCTGATTTTCATTGGAACACAAAATCCTAAAAGTGATTTATTTGCGGATTTTATTAATTAATTGTGCTTTGGATTTTGTGTTCAATTGCAATGCTGAAAGATCCGAGTCTTAAGTTCTACATGCAGATTTTCGAAGCGAACGCATCCGCAAAGTACAAGCGAGACAGAAAATATCAGTTTGTCGTTTTTGCCCCATTCGTGGGATTTGGTCTGCTGTGCTTAGCCTACATGGGGCACCCATAATATTGCTTCCACAAAAAGATTAATCATGAACACAACAATTTCTTGGACCATGCAATCAAGTTCTCCCCATTTCAACAGGATGTAATAGGAATTAATAGCAGCGCCAAGCACTTCAGCAAAAAGGTTGGTTCAAAATATTTAGCTCTTATTAGTTAGCAATTATTGCATGAGGCTGAGTAGGATGTGAAGAATTCTGCAGGTCGAGGAGGGTGTTATCCACCAAGGCCGAAGGCCGAGGTGGATAACATCCTCCGAGATCTGCGTCATTTTGACGTCATCGGTTCAATAATCTGCAGCGGGCTGCACTTTTGACGTCATTGATTCAATATGACGAAGTTTCTTTCCAAATTTGGTGAACAGCAGCTGGTTATGGTGAATTATGCGTGTGGTTTTAACCAATCAGAAACGGGAAATATTTTGAATGAATAATACCCTTTACCCTTGGAAAAGCACTGCCGCGAGCAGCCTTGTCTAGACTCTTATCGACAGCGGCACATTAGCCAATGACAGTTCAAGATTATAAGCAATAGGCCTTTTTCGATGTATTAAAATTCAGCTTGAAAGAGGGGTTTAGAGGACAATATAGTAAACCAAGCGTAGACGTAATTGCAACTCGTTTTTATTGTAGAGCGTTAATGTGTAATCGCTTATCTATACACAGGTAATATGAAAATCACTAAATTAATCAATCAACTGTCACTGTACAAACAAAACGAAAGAATCTCAAGTTCCATATGTACTTTGAACGTGTCCTTTATACGCACGTAAACGTTTTCTGCAGACAAGGACAAAGGGAAGTGGATGATGTGTAAATTTCTTTTTACATTCATTCATTATATTCGGTGTTTACTTCATTATATTCTGTGGGTAAATCATTATACTCGGTACATACTTCATTATATTCGGTTGTCATGTTATTATCTTCGGTGCTCTTTTCGCTATGATCGTCACCAGGCTCCTAACAAACATTACTGGAGGTAAATTTGAAAATGGCGGAAAAGACTGCAATTATGACCTCGAACTCCATTTCTCAAACTCAAGTAATCTGACGGAGGTATTTGAAAAGGAGAAAATTACACCTGATGTAGTTCCACCGTTACCTGCCAGCGAAATGAAGCGGCTGTGTGTAAATACCATGGAGTTATATCTCCGGAAAAATTCAACATCAGAATTTAACATTCAAGTTTCAGATTTGCCTTGATTTTCACATTCGACATCGAACATTGAATCTTGACTTCGAGGTTTTGAATAATAATTGACATCGAAGTGGAAAATTCGGCATTTCACATTCGACTTTCTAGTTCAAGACAAAGATAGCGGACTTCACGAATTTGACGAATCCTTCGAATCACTCAGCTCCTAGGATATTTTCTGGGAATCGGGCGCCCATCATTTAAAATAAGAGGGGACCATTTATCTTTGCGTATGCAGCTTGCGGAGTCTTTCGAAGCGGCTAGATTTCCAGCTCATGGTTGACACCTACAAGCCAGATATTATAAATGCTAGTGACACCCATATCGATAATTTGATTCTCTCATCGGAAATCCTTGGTGGAAATTATACGATTTTTCGGAAAGACCGAAATCTTAATGGTGGGGTTGTCATAACAGCTGTTTCAAACAGTCACGAAAGTAACCTGGACCCAAACTGCGAGGCAATTTAGACGAAAGTACACGTTATTGGAAATAAACCACTCTACATCGGATCCCTTTGAGGAGCACCAGACTGTGCTGTTGAACTTCAGGTGTCCTCGGGTACGATGAATGTGGACACTTGCTAAAACCTAGCCCCGCCCACGGTACAGAGGTTAATGTTACTGCAGTTTTTTTTTACCTTGCGTGACATTGAGTTCGCAACGGACGGGGACAATTAAGGTTTAAGGCCCGGATGAACATGTCAGCTTTCGTTTGTATTTACAATATTTTTTGCGCTCTGTCGAAAGAACGTATATTACGGTTTGCGGGTTTACGGACATTGAGACATCACGGATAAGGTTTCAATGTTTGTAAGGTTATCGCAGTAAGTGTCGTTTTGTTTTCTTTGTGATTTCATGATTTAGTGTGCGTCTCGTAATTCCAGTTTTAATTTGTATTTTAGTTTTTCGTTACCGCTTCACCTGTTACTTGGATTTACGTTGTTTTACGGCTATACGCATGGTTAAAGTTAAAGGGGCTAGGTCACGCTGTTTTAGGTAATTTTGTTTAAAATTGTTAGTTATGAGCTCTAAACGTCAAATTGGCAAAGCACGAGTCTTTCATTTGCAAAATCACGGCCACATAACAATTGAGAATGATTTTCCAGCTGTTTAAATGACATTTTGATATAAACTGATATAAATTTGAAAAAAGGTGGGCCGACGTTTTTCAAATTTACCCAAATGCAATCCACTTCAATCCTCCCCAGTTTCGTCCATCCTTGTCCCTTCTTAGCTTTCCTGTGTTTTGTTTGAGTTCTTCTATAGTTTTGAGCCGTTATTTTGTTATTTCAGTTAATTCTATGACCATTGATTAATGCTGAAATTGCCTAAAATTGCGTGACCTAGCCCCTTTAAGTCCAGGGAGACCGGAAAATGCGCGTGAACGGAGTCTGTGTAATGGAATAAATGCTTATTAATTATCGTCCAGTGAGTTTTGCAGTAAGCTATTTAGCGGTGGTGTTACGGATTTCCTGTACTTACAGTTAATACCAAGCCGCTTGATATTATAAACGAGCACTCTATGTTTCAGCACGTTTAAACAACCTACACGCAAAGGGAACATTCTTGATTTAGTATTCACAACCAACCAGAACCTAGTAAAGAATGTCCAGGTAGTTGGGGGTACGAGTGATCACGGTGCAGGTGTTGTGGATATTACTCTGAAACTGTCCATTAACAGAAAACAACTGAGGACAGTTTTCTTGTCCCTTTTTGAAAAAAAGGGCGACATAGCATCGGCTAGAAATGACTTGTGCCCTGTGAAATCATGGAACACATCATCTTCCACGAAATCATGACCCACCTTGAATTAAATCTAGTGTTAGTTAAATACCAACATGGCTTTCGAAAAAAATTGTCATGTGAAACTCAGATAATCTCCACAGAAGAAGAAATAGCTCGCTCCCTTGATAAAGGTGAGCAAACTGACTTAATAATCATGGATTTTTCAAAAACTTTCGATTCGGTTCCGAACCAGCGTCTCTTGATGAAACTGTTACTGTGGCATACGTGGTGCCCTTAACACCTGGCTAACAACACAATGGCTTACGTGTCGAAGCCAGTCAGTCGTCGTTGAGGGGTACACCTCCCCGAAAGTTCCAGTTCTATCATGGGTCCCCCAAAGAACAGTCCTCGGTCCCCTCTTGTTTCTCTTATATATTAATGACCTAGGAGAAAATTGTACCTTAAGGATACATTTGTTCGCCGATGATACTCTCATTTACCGCACTATCGAGTCTTACCATGATGCCGGCAAACTGCAGCTGATCTAACAGCACTTCAAGAATGGGCCCAGGAATGGCAAATGAAATTTAACCCCAGTAAGTGCCACGTCCTAAGAATATCGAGGAAGCGGAATCCCTTTGACTCTAACTACATCCTTACGGGAAAAGTGTTGGATCGGGACCATCAACGAAGGTCGTTCCGAATATTCCGGTCCGACCAAACCGAACCGAAATGAACCGTTCGATTTGACTTCCACCCGAAATTTTTTGGCTTTACGCTGAGTATGCGATTACTCTCTCATCAGGGTCTTTTGTTTTGCCGCTAAACGTGGCCAGTTTGTTGTTATCTGTGCTCGAGGGGGTCTTGGACTCGTGTGTTCTAGCAGTATCTTTGCCTCTATCTCGCTTGAAAATTTCCCTTACCTTACGGTAAGAAAATGGAAACTTTCTCGATAGTGCCTCCCCCCATCAAACATAACGCCAGGTTTCCCTGGGGTAACTACGGGTAAATCACTGCAAAATTTAATACGGTGAACCCAATGACGGTTACATGGTTCCCACCCACCTTTGGAGGCGGTCAACAGGCCCCACTAGTAGGACCCTAACGTTTTTGTCCATCTGACAAAATAGTTGTTTCCATTTTCAGGTAGCAACCTCGTTCATTGACGAAAAACTTATATATTATGCGAACGCGCCGTGCTTCCGGTAGGTTTTGTGAAACCAGTTAAATACGGTTGTTTGCCGGTGGTAGTTCAAAAACCATAGAAGCATCATGAAGTTAGTTGAGGCATGTGTGACTGAGTAATTGTTTCTTCTTGAAAAACACAAGCTACAAAAAAATCCATTGACGCTTGGAATTGTTTGTTTTTTAATCATTTTTATCCCATCCTTGTTTGTAACTAAATTTTCCATGTAACAGTCTTCTCAAAGAAGCATGCATGTTTCATTTACCCTAAATGCATAGATTCAATGTTTTAATTACAAAGAAGTTTGAAAGTGCCCAGCAACAACCTCGTTCCCAGGCACCAAGAGAAGGAAAAGGTTACCTCCGGCAAATGTGGATAGATACACAGAACAACAGGACCTACAGTGTAATTCACTGGTTCTTGACACGTTAAGTCAACAACATTAAACAGAAGTACGTTTAAAGCGGATTTAAGCGGATTTAAGCCGAGTCTCACAATAAGTGCAAACCGAGAAATAAAGCAATCAAAAATAACCGCCTGTAATTTTTTTTAAGATTCGCCCTACGGACTCATGCAATTTTATTGGTCTTTGACAAAAAATACTCGTGCTTATTTATTTCAATGCACTCGTAATAATGAAATTACCTATACTAAACGTTTGGCGCCAAGCCTTCCTTTGAAAAAGAGTCAAAAAGGCACTCACAACTAGGCCATTACATGCCAAATGCTCAAAACGCGAGGGAAAATGCCCGTCAACATTTCGCACTTGCTTTGGTTTAAACTCTCATTGGAGAAAACAAGGAGTGATACGTTTAAGCTGGTCACGACGATTATCAATAGTAATCGATGCATATCCGCTCTTAATACAATTTCAATCAAGACTGTATTTACTGCAAATGAATACACAAACTCATTTGACCGGAATACTTGTGTACAGCCACTACAGTTTTCGTTAGTAGAAAATTATTATTTGGTTACTAAAATAAATCTAATGCCTATGCAATTGCTTTAGCTTCAGGTAGGAATCCTTCCCAGAACTTGATTAACTGTTGAAAAAAAAAAAAACACGCGAAGTTAAGTTCTCGCAATCTGCTGAATGGCGAGGGCAGTTTAGAAACGTTCTTTATCAAAAGAAAAGCTGAATGTAAATATTCTACAGAAATACAGAGTATGTTGTCACCTGGTGAGATGCCTTCAACGTTCGTAGTTTTGTTTTAAGCCTCATCTGAAGTATTTTTATAGTGTTCTGTTGACACGGATCTCCGACAAAAAACTTATTTCTACTCCGATAAGTGAAAAATGACCTTATTTAGTCTTTCCAGTAAACAAGCAATGTATCAAGTTTGAATTAAATTGAAATAATAAGACATCCATCAGATCACATCTGCATTAAGTTGTTTGTTTTGGACGATTTAGCAGTTCTACAGATATCGCAAATGTCAACGAGCCATTTACTTGCTGCTTTTTGTGATACATTTAAGTGTGTCTGACCCTTTTGCTAGAAAACCCAATCCTCTAAAAAAATAACGAACCTGTTGCTGACTTTCCATCATGGCTTCCAAATACTTGATCATTCCTTCCCGGAAATCTTTTACTCGGCTTTTCTGTTAAGTACAAAAAAAGGGTTTTTTTGTTGAGTTGAAGATCACTCGACGGTAAGGAGCTTTATTTAAGTGTCTAATCGTTCTGGCGCTGGAGCACTAATTGGGTACACTGTAAACTGAAATAAACAAATTAACTCAAATCAAATCAAATCATGTTGTTTTTTGGGGAGAGGGGAAAACCGGAGTACCGAGAGAAAAACCCGGACTCGAACCCGGGCCACAATGGTACTAAACTAATCAGCGACGAAAGAGAAAAGGGGGCAAAAATAAATAAAAACGTAATTAAATTATTTACAGCATATAGCAATTGCAATAGGCCATTTCAGGAACGTGAGAGGACTGGGACGAGTTTCTCATACTTGCCTGGATTGAAAATCTAAACTCTTCAACTGAAATGTTACCAAATGAAAAGCTATCCAGCCAAGTTTGAGAGTTTTCTACGGAAAATTGGCCAAATGGGAGACTTGCAAAAGTTGCAAAATCGCATACAAACCCTTATAATTTTGTGGCCTGTCTACCCATTCCATACACACTCTCTATTTTAGGTGATATTTGAAGATATATTATTTCACCATTTTCCTCCTCTAAATACATCTATTCTTGGTAAAGACTCTCAAACTTGGTTGATCTTTCATTTGAATGTCTTAGTTTTTTAAACAAACGGAAAACAACCAAACTCGTCCCAGTCCTCTCACGTTTCTGAAATGGCCTATTGCGTTGCAATATTGCGTTGCAATATTGCCTTATGGTTGGCAAAGCATTCGCTTGGAAGGCAGAAACAGACTCAGCATTAACAGCAGCCATTGAAAGACCATTCCAAAGGGGGATGACAACAGGAAAAAAAAAGAGAACTTTTATGCATTAGTGCTGGCAAAGACATGTCTGAACTTATGAGGGTGGTTGGAGCGAATGCTTTTATGAGCTAAGGTGACAGATGCTGGAAATGTTAAGTGAGTCTGATTGTGCACGGCTTTATGCGTCATGGTAACGGCACTTAGCTACTGACGGACTGCGAGAGTGACTGTCCCAGCCAAGCGAATGCTGCACAGAAATTGAACTGGAAAACTGTGAATAATCGGAGCTGGAAAATCTGAAAGCGCAACGTTGGACAGCCTTCAATCTATTTTTGTGTTGTTTTTCAAACGGATTCCAAGCGGCTGATGCGTATTCTACATGGGGTCTTACGAGAGAGTTGTAAGCTTGAGTCTTAAAGGGGCTAGGTCATGCTATTTTAGGTAATTTTGTATAATTTTGTTAATTATGAGCTCTAAACGTCAAATTGGCAGAGCACGAGTCTTTCATTTGGAAAATCACGGCCACAGAACAACTGAGAATGATTTTCCAGCTTTCTAAATGACATTTTGATATAGACTGATATAAATTTGAAAAAAGGTGGGCCGACGTTTTTCTAATTTACCCAAATTCAATCCATTTCAATCCTCTCCAGTTTTGTCCATCCATGTCCCTTCTTGGCTTCCCTGTGTTTTGTAAGAGTTCTTCCATAGTTTTGAACAGTTATTTTGATATTTTAGTTAATTCTATGACCATTCGATCAGTGCTGAAATTGCCTAAAATTGCGTGACCTGGCCTCTTTAACATATTGGCTGCTTCCAGAAAAATTCCTACGTAGTAGAGCCACTATCTTCTTGTCTTGTGTTTAACTAATTTTACATGGGAGTCCCATTCTAGGTTATCTTGTATAAAAAACAACCAAAGGTATTTATGACGCGAAATTGATTCAGGTGGGCTATTACAAAGCCTGCAACTAGCTGGAGACTTGGTAATTGACATTATATTACATTAAGTTAAATTAAAATTAATTTAACCCGCGCTGTCTCAATGATTGATTGCAAACAAAACAAAATCGTTTACTGGAGAAGCACTTTATGAAGTTTGAAGGCCTCGGAAATGGTTCCCATGTTAATTCAAGGCACGAATGAACCGTGTCCACGGGAACAGTAAGTTATCTAATTCTCTATCCTTACCTCAAACCTTGAAATTTCCTTCTGAATCATTTTGGAAATCTTCCCGAAGTCTTCTTCACCTTTCTCGACTTTATGTTCCCACTAGGAAAACATCAAAAAGAAAAAGAAAAAAATTATTTCACCTCATTCGCAGTCGTCTGGCGTTAGACTGAGTAAAATCTATTAAATGTCACTCCAAGGGGTCAATGGGCTGAGAATACCAGGAAAAAGGAGATCAGTTAAACTTCACGCCATGGTAAAGAATCACTTGCTCAAATTTCTGAATTGCTCCAGTTAAGTGAGAGGAACACTTTTATCTTTCGTCTACAATTCGCACTTCAAATGTACATTTCTTTCATTTATCAGTCCTTTCACGGTAACACATGAGCCCAACAAAGTGACCTGCTCCCAACTGTGTCGCTTCATACTACGAAAACCACCGATCTGTGGAGTGGGACCGAATTATTGAGTAACTGCCCTGCCCACTTCAGTTAAACATTTTGATGAAATTCATTTCCCACGATGTGAGCAGTAGGAAGCCTTCGCCGTCAAGGTGTACAAGAACTACCACAACAATTGGAAAGATAAGAAAGATGAGTCCCGGGGGAAAATGGATAAAATTGTTCTTGTCCAGCGAAGAGGTTGAAAATGCAACCATGGACTCGCTGTTACTTCGAGTGCACGAAAGGTTCCCTGGCCTGAAATGTAGCGTCGAACACAACACCTCTCAAGAATTTGAGCTATTTACAAGAGAGAGTGAGTGGGGCAGTGACTCAGTAATTCAGGCCCATTTCACAGATCGGTGGTTTTCGTAGTAGCTCAGTTGGAAAAGCATTGCACCGGCATCACTCTCCATTACAGCCGCCTGAATTTTTCAAGCGCCTTTTAACTGACAATTGCTCAAATTGTCGAGTCACAGGCGAGGATTTCATTTCTCTTCCGTCTATAATCTGCACTTCAAATGTTACATTTTTTCAATCATGTGTTTATTTATTCCCCATGCATGATTTGTAATTAAAAAATAAAGCGCCAGTTCGCACCGCCTAAAGCTACGATGGTATATTAACTGACGCGCTACACGTAAGTACAGTTCACGCCTGAACTGTATTCGGGCCTCTTTTCCATAACTTGCTTCAAAACCTGAAGCGATAATTTTTAGCTCAGAATAACTTGGACTGCCTTCATGCAACTGCGGGTCGCAATCATGCATGTCTGCCATCTAAAAACGAGAAGCAGGAATGGTTTACTTTTTCATAAAATTTGTTCTCAACTTCCATGGCTTTTCAGGGCCAGAAATGCAAAGCTTGGGTAAGGAATCCTGACGACAGTAAAATTCAAAGATGTCCATGTAGCACTTAGGAACTGGTGAATCACTGAAACTTAATGAGACGCAAACAATTACGGCTTACAGATTTGATTAAGGTTACCACATTTCTCAACGAGAATGGTCTTTCTTATCATCTTTGCAGTTGAATTTCGCGCACTCTGCCAAACTCGGTTTCCAACCAAAGGACTTACCTCTTTGACCTCCTCCTGTGCTTGTGGCAGCTTCTCGTTTTTAGACGCCAGTTCCAATTTGCCCACAGCTTCTCGTTTCTTGTTCAACATCTGCACGGCATGTTGCCAGGTGCTGTATGACCGAACACGCTCCTGAAAGCATGCCTGCAAAGAAACAGTTGCTGCCCGGTCACTGAAAACCCATTACAGTTTTTGTACATGTACTCACTGGGATCATGCCTTACTGTTTACATGTTTTCTAAAAATAACAAATTCCCTCAGCAATTTGTTAAACCGCAAGGTCGCATTCTACCAAAGTTTGCTTTAAAGACTGCAGCAATTTGACAACCATTTTTTCGATCGGTTACTATAGTACACACGTGTTTTATTGAACGAAACACGCAGGAACATTAAATTCCAATGACCTAGGGTCTGGAACTGTCGTCCTGCCTCTATTGCCAATTTGTCAAGCTTTCCTATGTTTAAGAACAAAGTGCTAGAGTTTTTATTAAAATAGTTTCTGAGATAGTTCCTGCCGCACTCCTTCGCAGCCCTTATTTTGTTTAATATTGTGATGTTGAGGTGGCCTCTCCTATAAGCCTGGTGGTTTCCAGAGGTCTCCTCGCCTAACAACCTGCTGTATGCTTTTTTAAAAATTTGTTATACACATAAAGGCAAAGAAATGATGATGATGATGATGATGATTGGACACATGAAAGGCAAACTCACCTTAACTGCCTGAATCAAGCCAATATAATCCTTCAAAAGTTCAGCGACTATGTAAAAATCGGAATCAGCCTGGAAGAAAAGAAGCGACGAACTAAAACTCGGCAACAC
>NC_090870.1:36687942-36740442 GCF_036669935.1 Montipora foliosa | reverse complement strand
TTTTTCCTTTCGGTAAGATACAATCGGTGGCTGTTTAAAGATATCGAAATCCAATATGGCGGACAACAAATCATATTGTTCCTACTTTCCTGCCACCCCAGCAAGATTTTTTCAAAACGAAAGTCTCAAGCATAACGTTTTTAAACTGCCCTTGAGTCAGAAGTCTTTTATGTGTTTTCAGAAAAGATAGGCACTGCAAATTTTTATTTGTATTGAGCCCAAGTAGTTTAGACCTCATAAACATCATCTCCTCTACATGTCTTGACTCTTCAAACAATGAAAGTAGCCGGCGAAACCTGACAGAGAAGCCGGCGAACTTCGCCGGCTGCCGGCTCTTATGTACAACCCTGCATTATAAGTTATAAAACAAGAATTGAAAAAAGTAATGAAGAATTACAAAAAGCACAACCCCTGCAGCCCTCATCTAACAAAGAGCTGAGGTCACGCTTGTGTATGTGGTTTTCAAAACTGGCTAAGGTTCTAACTGATCTGTCTGTAGTTGTCAGTTTGCTCCATAATGTGGGTCCTAAGTAGCACAATGTTTGTGTGCCATAAGTTACTGTGTTATACCTGGAAATTAAGAAGTCGGACTGCCTTAAATTATGGGAAGAGTCATGTTCCTGAAAGATGTTACAAATAATTTATTCAAAGGGTTTAGGTTGTGTTTGACTTGGCACATCAAAATGCATATATCTTGTAACATAAACTGGTAAGTTTCATTACAAGGAAAAGAAGACATACCTGTAATCTACAACGACAGACCTTATTATAATATGTACTGTAAAAGGTACTTTTTTTTTCATCTGGACATTAACAATTATGCGGTTTGAGAGGGAGAGTTATTAGGAGCAGCATTTATGTTTACTTGTGCAGTTAAGTTAGTTGGACACTTGAATAAATGAAAATTGGCTTGCATCTCATGCAGAAACCTGCAATCCTGGACATGCCTATGATAACCCCTCCACAAAAACCCCAAGAACCCCTGAAGATTTAAAACAAGAAGCAACCACAACTAACCTTTGCGCTGCAACGAAAGGATTTCTATACTCTGGTGAAGCTTCTTAAGCTGCTGATCCATATTTTCAATCTGTTGCTGCTTTTCCTCAAACCACTGCAATAGAATTTACAAAATGACCTCTTTGTGCAAAAGAACAAATTATTGTGTCACTTACTGTAACACAAAAAAAATTGGAAGTTAAAGTTTGAACTGAACTTTGTCCACTTTAAAATTTGGAGACAGTGTGATCCAACAAAAAAGGCATTGGATTTGAGAGAGGCTGTGCCTGGTTCAAATCCACCTCTGAACCCTGGACAGATATGTCTTTGGTGACCTTGAAATCAACTTTATGGCACTTAGATAGCCAACTGGTTGCTTCCAGCCATTGGGTTTCCTCACTTAACTCATCATCTTAAAGCACCTTTGAGTATATCTGTACGTATAGCATTATTATGGTCATTATCATTAAAAAATGAACGATCCAGTCTTTTGTCGAAAGAATAATGTTTTGCTGAAATATACTCAAAGACATCAACATAATAACTGCCAGAATGTTTTTGTGTCATACATGGTCTGACTCTGACATCTTTGTGGTAAGTTGAAACATGGTGTCTCCCATTGATTTCACAAGGCGTTTTAAACCACCTCCACTGAAGGCTGCCGTGTCTTTGGCTCTAGGAAGCTGATAAAGAGAATTTTAAAAAAATCTTATTAATTTGAACAAATGAATCATACGTCTGACGCAAAAAAGTAGACAATTTACTATAGATGGAAAAAGGTAGATAAAAGAGAAGGCAACAACTGTAATTATTTCATGCTGTACATGTACAGAGCCGACAATATCACTTGCTTTTAATCACAAATTAATAATGTAACACAAAAACAATAATATATACCACATCTGCCTCCAAAAACTGTCTGAAGTCTGGATCTTCTTGGAGAATGGGATGTCTTGCAACCCTGTTCAGATATCTAGAAAATACAACATTCGTTGTTGTTTCACATGTTCTGAAGTCTCCCCGCAAAAGAGCAGTGAGCATGAAGAGAAATGTAGAGGTTTACTGTATTCTGGTGCACAGAAGTGTCATTCTAAAAGAAACATTCCATGACAGAAGCACAATACATTGCACTGCAGTATGAACCTCCGTTAATCACAGGAGGCAAGCTAAAACTCTGCTTAACCAGCCAAATGAACCCAGACTTGGTTTGTGTACTTGACCTCCCCTCTTAAACTGTAGGTCTTTTTTGCGTACACTCCATACTGCAAAAAGTACCCATGGAGATGTTCGACTATTGTTGAGTCACTAATTCTTGTTTTTACAAATATGAACTATTTAAGACAATGTATCTACACAACATCACTGATTGGCAAGTTTTTATAACCTTCAAGATTTCTGCACAGAGAATAAAAAATTAATAACAAGGTATTACAGTGGACAGTGTTACCTTTGTCAAATACTGTAGCCTTCTGAACAAAGTCAAAACACACATGCAGTAACCATAAATCAAACCAGGGACATCTGCAGTTGGTTTGAATGCCACAAAACATACTGATAGTATTCTCCATTTTACCGTGGGAGTGTAGTTCATTATTTTATTGAAGCAGACAAAAATTAATTTAGCATACAAAATTATACCTCTCCAAGGCAGCTCGCCTTTTGTTGATAAAATCAACTGGGGTACTTTCCTCTCCCTTTCCCAGCTTCACCATGGTCATTCCTAAATATTAAAATAACAAATCATCCTACAAAAGCAAACTCCAAAAGGCAAAATTTGTGTTATTATTATCTCCTCAGGGACTTTTCAGTGTCCATGAAACAAATAATTATCATTAAAAAAAACACGCACAACAAATCTTAACCCAACAGAAGAGAGGCAGTTACTACAATGTTACTTCCACTGCAAGTAACACTGCTTTGACCTTTCTCCGCTGCAATAACAATTCTTTCAAACAGGGTACAACATAAATGAAAATATAAAAATTGTGTTTGGAATGGTTGATTGCTTTTGTATTCTCAACTATAGCATGCTTCACAAAGTGCTCCAAGAGGTAGGCATCCTAGAGTAGCTAAAGAAATAGACCCAGTCTATAGACAAAGCATTTCCCCTCTGCATTGTACATTGTGATTGCTGGTACGAAAACAACAACTGCCCACCAAAATAATCTGATTGATGGCAACAAAGAATGGAAACCACACAAACTCAAGCAAAATTAATTTAATTGGGCACATACATACATGTAGAAGGTTTTAAGGGTCTTCAAACTTAAGAGCAAGAGCTATAACACAATTTGGCCCATAACATTATTTCATTTGCCTGGGAAAGTAAAAACATGGCATTTTGTAGCATTGTCATAAAGTTGATACAATTGTACTCTAGCCTGTGTCAATTTACATATACATTGTAACTAATCAGCAGTGCCAAACAGAGGAACATGCACCATACCAACAACAGACTTCTCAGGAGCTGGTGGTACAATGCGACCCAAGTGAAGAAACTTGCTGTTCAGTCGCTCATGAAGACCGAGGAAGTCACTGAATCGGCGTTTGACAGTTGATTCCGCATTCTTGAATGTTGGCATGCTTGTCTAAGAGGAAGAAAATTAAAACACTATTGTCATCTTTGCTAGCACTAGATACTTACATGCTCAATAAATTTCATATCAATTTACCACATGTGGAGAGAAACAGAAAAATCATTACACAGTTAAAAGCTTGCTGATGAAGAGGATAACCACTGCAATATTAAAGAATGATTTTCTACTGTGAAGAAATAAAATTGAGTTCACCATGTTACTTTCTTTTTATTTCATAGATATAAGTACTGAATGAGTGTTGTTTTGCACAAAGAGTTGTACCAAAGGAAATGACATCATCAATAGTTACCCTTCCTAAAAAGAATGACGAAAATACACCTGCAAGCCAAAAACTACAGTAGAACTTTTGCTGTATTCCCAAGTGAAGCACTCTTAACTAAAGCTACATATACATAATATTATACTGCAAAATCCAATCTGTAACATTCTCAAGTTGTTACACTGTACACTGTACTGTAAGATATCCAGGAGATACACTCTACATGTAGCAGCAAACCAGTTTTTTTTTCAAATTGATTACTGATTTGACAATATTAGTGACTTTCCCTTGTCAAAAAAGGGATATAAAATGTCCAATCACGTTTTTGCTCCACAGGAGGTAACGCAGAAGCCCCCGTGTAAAAAGGGAAAATATGTAAATTGGTAGATGTTGTATAGGGGAAAGCAATCTCGATTTGCTCAGCCGAGTGCACAAGGTGGTATAGGTAGTGCTCAACCAGGCACACAAAGTGGTATCGGTATCGCTCACCGAGTTTGCAAGGTGTTCTGGGTAACTTGAGTCACAAGGCGAGAAAGGCACAAGAAGCATTAATATCAAAGTGCTGTTCAACATAGCGATTGAAGGTCAGTAATTTTCGATTATTTACAGCAATTCCTTTTACTGTGAAAATCAAAGATTATAGCCCATTGACTCACAGGGGGTTCCCCATTGATGACTAAAATCTTCTGGCGTTAAACAGAGTAAAATACGTAAGTGTGGCCAGTTCAGGCTGGCTTGGCAGTCAAACGGCTATATAGTACCAAATAGAAAATCATATTGCCTGCAGCTGTGGGTCGGAAATCTATTTTTCAGGAACAAATCAGAAACAGGAGCGACCATTTGTCTGACACAAATCAGAAACAGGGGTGACAGACTTCTACCCACAAACTGCCAGACGCAACCTCAGAAAGCAAAAGCATTGTCTCAGTATCAACATTTTCAAACAATCTTCAATCATATTTACAACACAATAATAATTAGGGATCCGAATATAATAACTAAGTTTTGTTCCTATTTTATGGTATTTCAAGTTAACGTGGAAAGAACCACATGGATCAAAAAGATGATGACGAAATGTTGCCTCCCAATTAACGTTCCTGTTTTACTATCATATTTTCAAGGAATTTTCCATACTTTTGTAAATTGCTTTTCAATTAATAGCGTATCAAATAAACGTTGATGGAATTGGAAATAAATGTTGCCCATCCTTTCCTTGCATCTTTCACCTTCAGTTACCTACCTAGTTACCATGTAGCATAATATGAAGATATCACAATGTGCAGCACATATTAACTGGAAAACATCTCAACTGCCATCCATATTATCTTGGGCAGGGGCAGATGTAGTGAAAACTATTACAAGTATAACTTGATGTTGTGCAGAGTGAAAACAGAATCCACACAATTAATTTGTTACTTTTTAGGTAGGGTTCTATTCCTGAAGTGAAGTTTTGACAATCAAGAAATCTTTTCCTCTTAGTATTATTTGTCCCTTTGATCTACTGTATGTAACAAGATTATGCTGCAGCTTTTCAAAAGTAGCAGTAGAGAGACAAAGAGCAATCAAGGGCTCTATGAGCCAACTAGGCCACAAATGTAACAATCTGTTCTTGTGACAGCATTTTGATTGAATTGTTGTACATCATCATGTTGTATGACCCAGGGCTTGAAATTAACTTTTTTGCTCAGGTGCCAGCTGGCGACTAATGGAGATCATAAAAATGCAAGGAAAGTCATAATTATTAAATAGCACAAAAAAGAAAACAGCACGAGAAAGCTCTCTAAAGCCATTGTTGTTTTCGGCTTAGTTTGGTGATGGTGTTCTTTAAGGTTATTTGAAATGGAGCGAAGCACAGTCCGTGTTTTCCATGCCAAGGCAAGCATGGGTCTTTTATCCTTGTTTATCACCTCTTCAAACTCCGAAGCAACTTACCTTTATCGTGACCAAACGCAATACTATAATTGCTCAGCCTAGGCCCCCACACAACCACAATTCTCGTACTAGTCTCCGACCGAGATAAAATAAAAGGAGCGGCTCGTATACAGTTTCAAAAGCATCTAGAATCAGTCTGAGGAACTTGGTTTCTTGACGTACTTTTCTGCTGATATTTATCTCCATTTATTTATCACCTTGTGCAGTCAATTTTACAGGTGTTCGCTTTCTAAAAGAGGGGACAAGTTCTCCAACCCACTTTACGTTAGGGGTACAGGTTGCTTTTTGAAGATTCCATGTAAATTTCAAACTCATTATGCGATGTCTAGGTATATTATCAATATCAAGCTAGTTTTGAGGAGGTCCTTCAGTAATAAGGCTAAATCTACGTTTTTAGCATTCACAACTGACGATGGATTTAAATTTTGAATTAACCTTCTTGCTGAATCTTCGTCTTCCGGGTGTAAAATTCATGTAAAACCGGCAAGAAGCATACGATTTTCTTGTAGTATTTATACATTATTTTAATGGGGAAAGAAAGGTGAGTCGTGTTCTAGCTACCAGTTCCAAACGATTTCATCATATAAAGATCCAAATACAACAGTTGACAGTTGTCTACTGTTTATCCTGGGTTATCAGACAAAACGTGATTCGCCAGCTGGCCACTAGTTCTGAAAATCTAGTCGCCAGCACTCAATTTCTGATCGCATTGGCAACCAGTGAGTCGCAATTTCAAGCACTGTGACCAACAGGCTATTTCCGAGTTCACGTCTGCCTCCTTTTCAAAGCGAGTCTAAGTGCGAAGTTTTTGTAATGGTAATTAGTTCTACTTTACATATGAATGAAAACTAATTTTCAACAAAAACTTTGCACTTAGACTCGCTTTGATGATGAGGCAGGCTTGAACTCGGAAATGGCCTATTGTCCCAAAAAAAATTTTGAGTCAACAACTCAATATGCTGTACAGTTGTACATGACCAGGTGAAATAGTAACAAGGAATATTTTATATCTGTTTCAGTTAACAATATAACAAGGCAATGAATCTTGATAAAGAGAGAAATACATGTATTATTTCTCGTCACATCAAACACTGCATTCAATAAATGACTGTATTTACCTGTGTTGTTACTTTGAACACCATGTAAGAACTCATACCATCACCTAAACAACAAAATTGGACAATACTTCCTTAGTTCAGTTGCCAAAGAAAAGCTAGCATAAATGATTACACAATACTACATTTCTTTACTTTAAATAAATAAAGGAGGCCTCAGGTAGCCTCTCTCTGGCTGCTTTTTTTAGTTTTTGCTGATCCTTGACAGCATTTCCAAAGCAAAAAATTAATATCAACCACTGAAAATGACAACATGAAACAAATCTTGTTTTTGGTCATGTAAGGCCTTGATAAACTTATTTCTCTCAATAAGATTGCTATGCTATTGATGGCTTACAAGACAAGATAGTTCCCTCTGAATCAAGAGGATCTGGTTCAACTTATGCCCCTGGATGACCTAAATTTTCAAAAAGGTCTTCCTTCAAAAAATCACAAAATTCTAGAAATGTGAAATGATAACTATTCATGATAACCCAAATTAACTGGACTTACCGATTTTTTCAGGATCTGTTACTTGAATGTCCATATCAAATGTATCAACCCCTTCCTCTTCTTCAGTAGGTTCTTTTTCCTAATTATAAACAATTAAAAACGCATTGAGAATAAATAAAATTAATAATATTAATGATTATTATTATTATTATTATCATTATTGGGTTTAATAAGAATGTTGTGTATTTTAAGCAATCAATAGATCATTCTTTTTTTGCAGTTTACACTGCCTCTCTACAATACACTGTAAGTTACCTTGTAGTTAGAGTACTGGCTGCACAGAATAACCATAAGGGCTAGTGGACCCAGACAACCAGTGAATAATTTATTGCTTGTAGGAAAAAAAAGGTTAAGAATAGCAATAAAATTATTGTTAATATTAACCCTTTTCCTCCTACGAGTGATACTTATAGATATGACTCTGTCTAACAACAGATGATTTAATTTGTCAATAGAAGCAGTTTCAGGGGTAACATGGTTAACTGATGTCAACAAGAGTTGATTTCACACCATATTGTGCAGAAACTTCCTACTTCTAGAAAGTTACTTTAAGCAAGGCTTACATCCCCCTGATAAAGCTAATAAATCCAGTTTCCACCAAACTATGGGTTCTTTCATACATGTATACCCTTAATCCAATGACACCTAGAAATAACCCTTGACAGATTTTACTCGGTCAAAAGCCCAAAATTTTACTTGTTAACAGTGGGCAGTTAGTTTAGGAGTCAATGGGTTAAGGTGGTAAGGAGTGAAGGCCAAGCCAACTGTTGTTCCTGAGCAGAAGGAAAAAACAGAAAAACCTAGAAAAAAAATGTGTACCCTTTTTTAGATAATGGATAATTTTAGACCTCACAAGTAGCTGCACTGCCAGTTTTTCATATTACGTCAAAGAGCATAACCACCAGATTGAGGCCAAAACCAATAGATTTCTTATTAACGATGAAATGATATATGAAATAGATCATACATGAACTGCGGGTATGAAATCAAGTGAAGCTATGATCCTCGCAGTTATGAAGGCAAATTTTGCAATTGCGTAAAGATCAAATCCCGTTGAAGTCCTGAAATTTTCAGGCTTCTTTACCAATTGCAAAAATTGCCTTCATAACTGCGAGGATCATAGCTTCAATAGATTCCTTATTATCATCTTTTTTTTATACAACCAAATTTGCGCCATTGATGTAACAACTGTTGTTAACTGTACTTACAAAGAATTTACGTCATGTGTTTGCAAGTAAAACATTGATGAGCTACATCTACATGTACTGTGAAAAAAGGCCAATTCCTTGATGTACATGTAATGGAAACCATTGATGACTTGTTGGTACTGCTTGGGGATTTGGCCACTATCACCTTCGCTTGAACAATAATTATGTTTTCTTTTTTAGTTCAAGGTTTAATACACTGTTATTTATATAAAGTGATTAATTAACAAAACCAAATTGACATTCAAAGTAATTGCGCACTGGTGGCTCAGTTGGTTGCTATATTGAAAGTGTTGATTGAGGATCCAGCACACGTGTTTAAGGGACAGCGGTCAAAGAGTGTAGCATGTCTTATGAGCTACATGTTTTACCAATACAGAAACAAACCTAGGCCTAATTGGGCCTAATTAAACCTAAATTAGACCTAATTAGACCTAAACAAGACTTTTCAGGTCTAAGGTTACCTTTAATGAATGTTTAGGTTTGTTTCTGTATTGGTAAAACAAGTAGCTTACAAGACGTGCTATACCCTTCGACCGCTGTCCCATTTACACGTGTGCTGATCCTCAATCAATGCCTTCAATAGAGCTTCACCCGTCATGTGGGAGGTCGCAGGTTCAAACTCCAGCCAGATCAAGACTCAGGATCTTAAAACAACTGAGGAAAAAGTGCTGCCTTTGTAATTTCATCTGAAAATAGTTAGACTTTCAAGTCTTCTCGGATAAGGACTTTAAACCGTAGGCTCCGTCTCACAAATACCTTATATGTTCATAAGTTCCCTGTGGAACATTAAAGAACCCACACACTATTCGATAAAAGTAGGGGATGTAGTCCCCAGTGTTGTGGCTGTCCTGTTCTCTCCAGCAGAGGTGGCCGGCTTGGTAGTGATGTATCTAAAAATGCTTACGGTGTACGAGACCACCTAGGCAGAAACAACCATAAGCCGGAATATGCAGATGTCCCGGAGATGTAGATGAATCGACTTCCTAGCATAATTCTAAATAACCTCATTGTTAGAGATCAGGGACAATTTGACTTCAAATAAATCTCCCTCAGTTTTGAAACTCTGTCAGTTCTTTGCACCTGGTTTTATAGCTGTTATTGCCAGTCCAGTGTAGAAATAACTTTAAAATGGTAACCTCCGGCTGTTATGGGACGCACAACGCAAGAATTTACCAAACGTTAACACAAATGGGAAAAAACAAACCTCAGGCTTCTCTTTAGAAGGCAACTTGCTTTCATCCTCACTCGGTATGGAGAGATTTACAACATCAACTGAAGCTGCTCCATCGGTGCCTAGCGGAGCCGACTTCTCGTCATCAGTGTTATCAGCGACTCCTTTATCGTCCAGTGTTGCGCTTTCCCCTTCGTTCGTTTCTCCACCATTTAGCGTGATTTCAGTAGTTTCTTCGATGTTGAACGGATTGTTATCTGCAGCCTCGTCTGACTTAGTTTCCTGCGTGTCAACATCGTCATCAAAAAGAGCAGGGGGTTCACGATCATCCGCCATCTTGATCTCAGACTTTCTCAGGTCACGTGGGTGAACCTCGACTGCGTGTGGTGGGCGTGAACGACCTTTGCTTTTCCGCTTTTGGTCCAACGATTAGCCTTAGTTCCTGCACTATTCTTGCACTAGTTGTTCTTCACTTTGGAAATAACTGTCTGCTATTCGCTGACACTGTCCGTGGAGAGTAGCAGCTAGCAGGGTGGAGAACCCCTGTTGTTTAATGGTCCCTTGCATGACCGTGTCACGTGACCTTTTAAATTAAAAAAAAGGTGGTCGTGGTACAACTTCCAGGTGATCTGGTGACGTAATTCGGAGGACTGGGAAGAAAAATTTTAAAGCCGTATCCTACAACCGCGCGCGGCCTTCGGTGTTGTTTTCAAACTCCCTGCAATATTTCCATCGCCAAAACTCAACAGATCATTCCGTGTCTACCACATTTCCTGTTACTGAATGAACATTCAAGTAGACCCGACAAGATTTAACCTCGCCTCTGCCATGCTGAATTCGAAAATAAGGCCGCGCGCGGTTGTGGGATACGGCGTTAAAGTTTTTCTCCCCAGTCCTCCGAATTACGTCACCAGATCACCTGGTTAGATGTCAGGAATGGAAAGAGCGAGATGAAATTTATAAAAATGTCAATTTTCAGGCCACTGACGTTTAAGTGTGTGATTTTAGAGCGGGTTGAAAGTTTGAAAAATGTATAAGAATTCTGTGCTTTGCCATCCAGCGGGCAACCCTAAAACCCGGAATCCGGAATCCGGAATCACAGTACAATACAGGGAGTAAAAACTATCCTAAACATTCATAAAACCTAACTTTAGGCCTAATTAGGCCTAAAAACGTTTGTTTAGGGTTAATTAGGCCTAAGGTTAGGTTTTACTCTCTTTAGGGTTGCCCCCATCCAGCAGCTGTTTTTCATATAAATCTCAGACGGCAGCCCATGAGTAGGAACGAGCAACTTCCATTTATTCCTGTCACGGTGTTTTCACAGACTGATTTACTTTTAGAATTTCCCGCTAATGAGACACCCGCAGGAAAGTAACTTGACGGCATAGCGTCACCGAACCGGAACTGCCTTTGTTGCTTTGCGGAAAAAGTAGTCCAAAAATAGATTGGTTCCTGTCTCAGTTAATCTTTTTAAGCATTAAAATCGCTGTAAAATCTCTCACCTACATGTCTGTCGCCTCAAAATTGACATTCTTATTAATTTCATCACACTCTTTCCCATTCCATTTTAATGCAACGACCATTTTTTTGATTGACAAGGTTACGTGAGGTGGTCATGCAAAGACCCTATTATAGATTGTATGTGATACTAGTATGTGCGAGACATTAGCATTACTATTATCATTACGATGCCCAAATGTGTTCTAAAGTCATGACCTTGTTAAGTGGAAAGCTATTTTTGGTAACGGGTAAACCGCTAACTTCAGGTTCGATTTCCGCTCTCATGCTCTCTGGTCGTTTAGCTCATGAAACTTGGTGGGTTACGGGGAGTACTCGCTTTCCTCAACATTCGCGGCCTTAAAAAGGCCCCGTGACTTATCGTCATCCTCTGGCCTGGGGTAGTCAGTCGGGACGGAGAAAAAAAGCGACGAAGTCCCATTCAAAATTATATATCCCCAAACCAAGAGTGAATTAAATTAGAGTGTTGTTATGGTATGTGTGGGCTCCCTAACAGTCACAAATGAGTCTAGTTTTAGAATACCCGTTCCCGTGAAAATCAGTTGTCATGTCCCTGAAAATAACAGGGCAGAAGCAGTCACGCGTGACATGGCTTCTTTTGATTGGTTAAAATTGGCTGCCCCTTGTTTCTTTCGCGCGCAAAGTGTATCTAAAAATAAATCCATTTGTGACTTTGCTGGAGCAAGGCCGCAAAGTGACAGATCAACACTTATCTAATTCACTCTTGCCCAAATCAAGAACTGAGTCAGCAAAAGGGAGAGTATGTTACAGGGGATCTGTTCTATGGAACAAGATGGCGGACCATCTTTTAAAAGTAAGATTTTCTAAGTTATTTTCTGAGTAACTATTGCTACCTTCCTTTAAAAGTCTGTCGTAATCGCCGCTTCGCTTGTTTTGTTTTTTAAAAGCCGCGTAGGCCTTTAAACAACTCCGCTGACCGCGCGGAAACTGTGTTCGGCCACTACGACAAAAAGAAGTACGAACTAGGAACATGATTCAGGCCTAAACTGCGGAATTTATTTAGAGATTCTAAAATATGTGGTTACAATAAGCTCTTCTAAAATTAGTGGATACAATAGGCTCTAAAATTGTTGCAAAGATTTAAAATTTGCAGGATCTCTGTTCGAATTATTTCGTATTAGCTAAATTCATTTCCATCAAGAAATAATTAGATGTCTGTAAAACACCTGGCCCCAGTTGTTCGAATGGTGGATAGCACTATCCACCTTTTTAACAACCGAGGACTGTTCTTTAGCTGTAATTCATCAACGTTTAGGAACAAGACGAAAACGTGTTTAAAGCTACGCACAGTTTAGGAAAGTCGTAAAAGATGTAATCATCTTCTGTCCTGCGAAGTGATTATGTAATTAGGTCGAAGGTTTAGAAGTTTTATAAAATTCTGTGACCAATTGTTGGTATCTAACGATCTTGAGTTTCAATTCGAGTCTAGGACTATCGAATTGCCGTCAATAGACTATCGTAATCGGATAAATAGTCAAATTCATACGAGTCTTCTAGTCGATTGAGACGAGCTGTTACATTGTTTATCACATCTCGTCGAGTTTTCCAATAAGTTGGACACGTACTTCCGTATATTTCAACTTGCGTATGTCCTTCTGGAGTAACCAACCCCAAAGCGAAGTAATCGTCCAAAAGGCTTGCATGCTCGAGATAATAGCGAAGCAAGACTTCAGTTGAATCCGCATCAGACACAATGAAGAAGTAAAGCTTAACTATGCTATCGTCATCTTCTTGTACCATAACAGGCTTAAAGTATTGTCCTCCCGTAATGACATAAGATCCTAGGTCAGTTATTTCTCTCCCAAAGGCGTTGATGCCTACAGCTTCGAAAAACTCATCACCGATTGCACTTCGTAAATGCACGATGCTATTTACAACTTTCTCGACGTCATAAAGTTTGTTTTCTTTTGTTAATCTGCTCATTTCTATAGTAGCTGTATTCAAGATTCCCGTAATATTTAACCGGTAGCTTTCAAGTTCCGCCGTGGTTTCCACTCGTTTAATTTTCGCTCTCCAACTTTGTGCCTGCTCCAGTTTAAGCAAAATAGATTCCAAATCCCTGTCCTGTAGCCCTATTATATCTTGATCCTTAATTTTCGTCTGCGGGATTATATGCTCCGATTGTTGTTGTGTTGTCGAGATTTCTGTCAGTAATGGAGTGACTTCTTGATCAAGATCAATAAACGAATCACCATCACAGGAGTCGTTCAAGTTGCGTCTAAGTCTGCTCGGAAAGCAGCCCATAGTCCATTAATGAAATCTTCTCGAGTTTTTTTCCTTCTTGCCCGGCACCATACTCGTTGTAGAAGAATACTTTAAGTTCACCGACGCATAAAATACCTTGATAATTGAAAACGGACCGGTGAATAAACTCAATGCAAATTTCCGCAAACACGATTGAAAACAACTAACGACCAAGTCCCCTGGGTTTCGTGCAAAAATACCTTAGAAAAGTGTCGCGGTCCAAAGGGTTCACAACTTCCGGTAGCAACTTGCACTCACGGCGGACTGGTTTGCGACACATAGATCGGAAAGATAACATTGAAGAAATATCTGTTTTGACGCATGTAACATACAAGTGTGATTTTAGGACTAAACCCTAGTTCAAACCAACGCATTGCAGTGTAAACAATTTTGTCTTTTAAATTATTTAGATGTTTCCTACCCAAGACCCAGTTTCCAATTTAAATGTCTGGTCACTGCAATCAACAACCACCAACTATCGATTAGCAGCAATCTTTGGAAACTCGCAATCATGAACCTGAATCTTTCTCGTTTGTACAAGACAGTTTCGGCATAATTCATCTTGGATGAACTTGAGCAAATCTCAATTGTAGTGCGTCTATTTATTGGTGTAGCATCATCAAACGGGCAGGTGAAAATTAAGTAGACGCGACACTACAAATGTTCCAATACTGAGGAAATCTCTCCTTCTATCACCCCACACTCTTCACCCGTCACTCAAAAACAAGCGAGCGGGCTGGTGACGGATCAGCTACAGCAAAATGTTGTTTTTCTGCTCTCAGTCTATCTTTCAACAAACAGGTGACGTCAAATGCAATGGAAGTTCATTAGGTTTTATTTTCCTTGGCAAGGTTTGTCGTTACGAAACTCTCGATCAAAATGGTTCAATCCACTGTTGATTCAGTCTCGCATCTCAAGAGCTAAATTGGTGACTCAAAAGAAAAGGGGTATTAAAATGTGTCAACTCGTAATCATTAGGGATCATTTTCTACCAAAGAAAGTCTAACATTATGAAGGTAAACCATTCAGCTCCTTTTTCAAGTACGGGAAGACGGGAATAAAAAAGAAACAAAATAAAAAGACTCTTTAAAAAGTTCGCAAACACTCTCCCACGAATTTTATGTAATTTTGCTTTAGCACCTGTGAGCACTTCAAATGGTGCGTTTCGGAAACACTGCCTTTACCTAAGTGTCGAGTTCCTAGACTGTTTACGACAGTATATTTTCATCGACTTTTCCTAAACAAAATTGGTTTGGATGCCGATCTTAGTATTTGCGTATGAGAGTAATTTGACAAATTTGTATGTATAATTGTATTCACTTGTTTTGTTAATCAATTAACTAAGCTTGTTATTTTCTTTCTTTAATATCCTGTATTATCTGACTTTAAGCTGCGATGAAAAAGCAAAAAAATGAAAGGTAAATGAATGAAATGCCATATGTGAGAACTTTCTACAAAGTGATATAATCAATATTTCCTTGTGTTCATATTTATTGAATTGTATTTCACATTGATGTAAAATTAACAGGCCTTTTTGCAACAATGCTTCACGTGACCTTCTTTTCATAAACACGATGATTCTGCTGGTTCCAGGAGATTATCTTTCCAGAATTAAAAAGAGCAACTCAAAATATGTATATCGTTTAAACTGGTGTTGTTACAGTTGAAAGAAATTAACTATAAGGATTTGTGTGGGAAAAGGACGCTTTGACAACCAGATTCTGGTTGATTTTGATACAAATCCTTGTTTTTTTCTAAGTTTTCAAACAGTAAAAGTAGGAATCTGAGCTCTGTTTGTGGTGCGTAATTACAAAAAATTACACTGGAGGGCAAATGCTTTTGACCGCTCTATTCTGGCTAAGTCAAACACGATCTTTCCACTTCTAGAATTTATAAAGTCCGAGCTGTAAGTCCACCAATTATTAGTCATGTGACAAGTTTGTTGCAAATGGCCTATTTTAAACCTAAAGTTTTATATGAGCAGGTGGCTTTTCTCGTTGGAGGACGACTAAATTATTGCCAGCTCCCGTTTTAAATTTAATATTTTATTTGCCCACTTGATTTCTATTGGTCCTCGAGGAAAATGAGATCATTTATGATTTATTCAATTGACAAATTTCAGTTAGACAAATTGCACGTCTGAAAAACGAAAAAAAATATGAACAATCTAGTTTTTAGTGAGAAAATTACGATTTTTTTGCTTAAAACAAAAAAAACTTATTTGAGCTTCATATTGCAAACAGGTCAAGGTTCTTATTCCATGATTCCCTCAGCTACGGTACTTTTGTCCTTTAAAGCATGTAGTGTGAGATCTCGAGTGAAATTGCTTCTTGACAAACTATTTCGGAAACTTGATGACTCAGTAACTTAGAAAGGGGATTTTTCAGTAACTAATGAAGGTATGACAAATGCTGAAGCGAATTTCGCATTGGAAGCATTAAGTGCGATTTAATTGCTGTTCATTGCATTATAGAGGGTAAAATAGAACGCATTATCTTCAAGAGCGAATCGTATCCATGGTTTTTCGAAAAATTAATCATCTGGTTTAATTGGTGAAAAGGGAAAAGAGGGAAGCACTTCATGTCTTATGAAGGCTTAACTTGCTTTTCGTTATCCCGTTTGAATAGGATTGATGAGGTTATGTGAAATGATTAATTATGAATTTGGAGATATTTAGTGAGGATCTTTTACATTTGCGGCGTCCTGTGGGCAATACTAGTAAAGATTGATTTGTGGGCATGATATGAAAAAAACAAAAACAAGTGGAACGTTTGCTTTACACGTCTGGTAATCTAACGCCACCCTTTACAGTTTTCCGATTTAATCGAAGTGGACGATTTTTAGAGATATCATGGGGAGTACACCATCTAAGAGAGAATTTAACGTTTCAAAAGATCGAACAAAATGCAAGGCGACAAACACGAAAGATGTAAAAACGAAAGGACGTCTCGAATTTCTCTCGACAGAGCTCATGAATGTGGTTTGTTCGGAAGACCGAAACTTACAAGAATTGAAGTCAAAACTGGAAAGAGCTTTGTGTTGGACAAGCAAGCACGACACTTCATGGAGTCCAGACTTTTGCAACTCAGTAAACGAGTTATTCGTGGAGGCCCGGAATGAAATGAGTCGTTTAGCCGAACTGGGAAATTTTGTTGCAGCAGATGACATTGTGAAAAGGATTTTGAGGTTTCCAGTTGTATGGGGAGGCGAAATTTTTGAGCATTTCAAAATCAAATCTTTTCTCCGCGAACGAATTGAAAAGAAAAGTGCCATAATTCTTGCTGGACAATATCTTAAACCCGATCAATATTACAAGACGGATGATCGTCTTTATAGATTAAATTTCTTTGAAGTAAGGGACGCAGAAACTGACCAATATGTATTTACGTACTACTTAGAATGTAGCAATATTTTGCAGAAGTTTTATGTTCTCTGTTTATCGTGTTCTGGGGGGCATATGCAACTTGCAAAATATGGCAAAACGTGCCCTGCATATTGGGCAGTCAGGGAAGACATGCTGAATGATTTTATCAACAAAGAACAAAGCGCTCTGACAAAATGCAACTCCACGCTTGAGCTTAAGTGATTTGCCGATAATAGCTTCTTTTATTATGCAAAATAACCGATTGCACCTTTTCTAAAAGGAAAAAATTCTGGTGAGCAATTTATGCTGGAGAGCAAAAGCTTTTCTTAATCTTGTAAATCAGTGTTAACAGAGTCTAAAAAGGGTAAAAAATAGGCCGGAATAGGAATACATGAAATAGAAGTTAGAAATCCTTCGTTCTTGCGGAGATTCACAATAAAATTGTCAAAAACCTGCTAAAATGCTATTTTTAATATATCTTTATTATCCTTGTTGCTTCAAAACGCCAGTCATACCGTTTTAAATCACTCCAAGTATTCTTATTCCGGAATAGGGTCAATCGAACGCGCCCTTAGTAATGATGATTGTGTTTATTGTGGAGTTTTAATCGAAGTCTGGTTTGGCGTGGCAAGAAAGATGTGATGAGAGATTTGGTTGTCGATTGAACGCTGCTGATTACTGTAAAAGTATGCATTGGGTTCACATATTCTTGATATCATGTCCACGATGAGAGCAAACGACAGAGCGGCGTCAAACATGTGCTCCCTACAATAGACTAGCAATTACGCATGCGGAAGACTATTGGGCAAGCTTTGATTATGTAACAATTACACAGATAGAGAAACGTTCAAAAATAAAGGAACATTAGAGAAAGAAATATTAAAATAGTCAGGAAGTATTCAAAACTGAATATTGTTTCGGAAATGATGAAACACGAAACACTCGAATAAAGGAGCATATCTAGACCAAACCATCACAAGCAGGATATATTTTCTGCAGTTCATCTCTGACCTTTGCTGCAGGCTGCAATTTGGTTCTTTTCGACTGCGTTAGCACTGAAAGAAGCCATATTTTGCCGGTCACTATTGTCATAGAGTATGCTCAAAATTAAGGTGGTTCAAAACAATGTGTAACGAATAGTCTAAGTAAGTCATCACTTTTGTGGTAATGTATTATTTTCGCAAAAGTGCCGGTTCTGATATGCATTGGAAAGTAAAAGAAACATTGTTGATTAGACAGGATTTAAAGCCTACCTTAAATGACTATGTTAGCAGTAAAAAGCTGTATCTTTATAGCTAGCAAGTAAAGCTATGATCCTCGCAGTTATGGACGCAATTTTGACAATTGCGTAGAGAAGCCTGAAAAATTCAGGACTTCAACTGAATTTTTCAGGCTTCTCTAAGCAATTGTTAAAATTGCGTCCATAACTGATCATAGCTTTACTTGATTTCATATCCGCAGTTCAGTATATGATTCATTTCATATGACACTTCGTTCATTTTTAACTAGCAGTAGTCGTTTTTTTTTTTCTTTTATTTACTATTATTTGTCACATTTATTGTTTTGGAACCATTAATTAGTTACTTACGTTACATACAAAAAGTTCAAATTTGTTGTGAACGGTCACTTCTGAGGATGTAGGGAGCTTAAGCAACGACAACGGCGACACCAACGAGAACGTCATCTCAAAATATAAATTTACGTTGTTGTAATCGCTTCGTGACTATTTCAACGTTTTTAATATGACAAGGGTGAGGTATTTCCTCAAAGTTGACACCAGTGACAACGGCACTCCATTTTAGGAGAGAAAATGAAAATTTATCCTCAAGTGCTGACGTTCTTCATAAAACCAAAAACTTGGCTATTTCACGTTTTTGCTTTGCTGACGACGGCAAACAAATGGACAAAAGTGAAAAGCGCACGTGCAGGGCATGCAAAGCTATTGTTTTTACCCACTAAATATGCAAATTCGTGACGTTCTCGTTGCCGTCGCCGTTGTCGTTGCTTAAGGACGTTCGCGCCAAAATCTTCCTACGGTGAGATTTTCTTCATTTCTCGCATAGAGTTAGGTCATAAAGTATTTACTCCAAATATATAAAAAAAATTGGGGGTCACCGACTTCGTTTCGGAGAAAATGGCAGTGGAAAAATGCCTTAATTTCGATAAATCTGTCATAATAACGAAAGGTAGCCTCATCTGCTCATCCATCGAAGATCCTAAAAATAAACTGTTAGAGTGAAGGTTTCCGTGCATAGGTTTTTAGGTGTGGGATTTTAAGATAATTTCATGCCGCTAGGGATGTCGTAAACAGTAGAGTTCATCCTGGACGAGCGTTTTCGTAACCTCCATCCGTTGTAACCACCACCGGAATTCGATGGCACGAGGAAAGAAAATTTAAAAAAAAGATAACTTCTTACGGTGAGATTTTTTTCATTTTATCATATTTTGTAGATAGTAAGTAGAGTAAGTGATTCATGATTAAAAAAATAGGGGTCACCGATGATCCAAGGGAGTAAAATCGATGTGATTTGACGAAGCTCTTGGAAAACTTCGTTTGTCACGTTTTTGCGTGACCTGTCGGGGAAGGACTGGAATCCAAGAGAGGATCGATCGTTGAAGGGATGAAAGGTTTTTACCCCAAAACAAAGCTTTCTCGAGCATAGCAACGAAGTTTTAAGCAGTCGTCATCTTCATTTGGTTAGTATTTTGTATAATATTTCCCCATTGCCGTCATGCTCGTCTTCTGGAGTGTGGTTTTTGTGAAATTTAATCGCTGGTTTTTTCCACGCAGGTCCGCACTATTCAACGGACGAAAATACTGCTCTATTTTCACGAAAGTAAAGGATAAGAACTTCAAAAACATACATTCATTTTGAACTTAAGTTCGTAGGGTAATAAAAACATTAAAAAAAGAAACAGCCCCATTAAATTTACGCAACGGTTGGTCCTAGAGTTTTCCAAACTTTCAGCCACTACTCGATCAGCAGCTACCTTTTAAAGAGCTTTTCCATCCTCCCGCTCACTTCTCTTTAACGTTTCATGATGATTCGGAAATAAATGTGCCATTCTTTTGTCGGCCTGGAATTTTTCCCCGGCGTTTTTGTCGCCATGTTATTTTAACTAATGCTTGAACAATATTTATGAAAGTCAAGTAGACTAGTGCACGACTGATAAAAACAACGCGAACATCAGTCGTGCAGTAGTCTACTTGACTTTCCTAAATACTTTTAACCAATTTTGACTGATCACGATCTTCTCTTATCCAACGCTGTGCAAGACTTATCGTCCACGGTTTCTGCAAAGGTTTTAAAACCTCAACTTCACTAATGCTCGAAGTAATGCGTGACATATTACAGTCGCGTTACCTGCGCAGTTACGTTGCGCACAAACAATTAGCGCGAACGTCCTTAAGCTCCCTTGTATGTCGAAGTATACGAACGTCAATGTTTGTCACCGCTGTTTGGGTTTTATTTTTGATTAAACTAAGATGGCCAAAGAAAAAGATTTTTGACGTAACGTGGATCCCGTTTATTGAAAATAAAAGCTTCTAAATATTCTCAGTTGTACTTTGGCCATTTCAACTTAATCAAAAACATAAAACAAACAGCGGCTACAAACATAATGATAAAACGCATTTTACTTTGGACTTGACGTTTCGTTAGTTTCGTATGCTACAACATACATCATATATATCAAATTTGAATTTGTTTAACCGTCACTTCTGAAGATGTATGTTGAAGCATACGAAACGTAAAGTCCAACGTAAAAAATTAAGTCTACAATTACCGACCTACTTAACAATCGATATTGGCGCACGGATGTAATTTTAGGGGCGGATCCAAGGGGCTGCGGGGTTCCGTACCCCACCCTTCCTGAGATGACCTGCGGCGTTCTAATACAACTGGTATTCTGCAAAGAAAAAAGTCACAAGTCAGACACGCCATTCCATAGTGATTCACCCGCTAGCTCCAAAGAAAAATCTTGGATCCACCCCTGCATTTTATATAGAAACAAGAAAGCTTCACTGAGCGTGATATATGTAATAAGAACAAGGTACCAGTAATATATTGTTTGGAAGTGACCCGTTTATACGAAACTTATTACAAGGCATTTCCTGGTTGAACAGGACCCACTTTGTCACCCAAATGAATAAAGCTCTGTTGATGTCACTAATAAATGTTAAGGTCAATGTAAGAATCACCTCCTGCTTTAATTTACGTTTTGCAAATTACAATTCCAAACCAAACGTCACATTTCATCGAAGAATATATCTTTTTAGCGATGAATTGCTTAGGACCACCTTTTTCTTTGAGAACGCCCGGGATTAGAGGCTGGGGGACGGGCCGGCTAGAGTTTAAAAAAGCGCACAAGTGACCAGTAGCATCGTAGATATTCTTTTTCTTTGGCCATGCTTCAATTCTGAAGATGAATGTTAAAGCATTCGAAACGTCAAGCTATTAATATGCCTTTTACTATGTTTGTTACCGCTGTTTGTGTTGTTTTTGATCAAACTAATTAGTTTGATCAAAAACAACACTCACTTTCCATCATCATAATCACGCAGTCAAAAGCATCATCCTTAATAATTTTAAATTACTCCAAAATGATTCCGAGACTGGTAGAATCTTTTCGCTTATTTCATTCAAACGCGACAAAAATGTAAGTAACTTTTTAGTTAGAAGCGCGCTCAAAACTAACGAGCAACCCGGTACTTTCAAATGCGCGCGCCAAAGATGCAAAACTTGTCTTTTCATTGTTAACACTAGCCAGACATCGGGACCTAAGCGAGCTGTTAAGATCACCGATCGTTTCACATGTACCTCCGCAAATGTCATTTATCGCATAACCTGTACGTTATGCAATAAATTATACATTGGCGAGACCGGTAGACGACTAGGTAACCGATTCCGCGAACACCTTCGCGATGTTGAGAAGAATGACAAGGATGCATCTAAGCCACTCGTTCGTCATTTTAATCTCCCTAACCACTCCAAAAAAAACATGGCTACCTGTGGCCTTTCCCTACATCTAGGTACAACGGAAAGCCGCAAGAATCTGGAACAAAAATTCATCTTCCTGATCGGCACCCTTAATCCTCACGGTATTAACGAACGCTTTTCATTTAACTAATATATTCCTATTTTTCACGTTGCCATGTTACTACCAATAGCGTAGCTCCTACTCTACTATATAAACTACACGTAACCCATAATTCCTCGATTCGCTCTGACGAAGGGCTAACGTTCGAAACGTCAGCTTTTAGAATCTCTGTAAGGTGGCCAATTTACATTATCAACTCCGTTGATAAAACCAAATTTTCGATCTAAATATAGTTTCGTATTTCCTAACGGAATATTAATATGCATTTTATTATGTTTGTTACCGCTGTTTGTGTGTGGTTCTTGAAGAGACCAGTAAGCTATTGAAAGTCTCGCAGAGAAGCACAAGGTGTCCAATATCCTCTATTCAAGGAGTGCCATCTGTAGACAACAACTGTCAATCAATCAATCAATCATGCAATTTTGCCCTTCACCCCTCCCGGAGCATAGGCCACCAATGATAAATCTCCAGTCTCCTCTGTCCTGAGCTATTCTTTCAAGTAGTTGCCAAGTGTGTCCAGTCCTTTTCAAGCTTCCGCCGCTAGGTGTTCCGTGGTCTCCGTCTCTTTCTTTGACCTTGGGGGTTCCAGTTCAGGGCTTGACGGCCAATGCTACCAGGTGGTTTGCGTAGCGTATGGCCAAGCCATCTCCATCTCCTTTCGTCGAATGTCCTCTTTCACTGGCGTTTGCTGCGTCCTTGCCCATAGGTTCTCGTTGATGATAGTCTCTGGCCAGGAAATGACGAGCGACTGGCTTAGATCAGGGGCACCCAACGACCAATTTGTTGTAAAATGTATTATTATACCCCAGTTAATGAAAATAAATGTTATTAAGGCATTTTCAGGTGTTTTTCAGTGTTGCTGGAAAAACATTATCTGTTCCTTTTTCCCAGCAAGACACACAAGAAATTTCCCAGCCAGCTAGATAAGATTGGTTGGTTTCCCAGCCAGCTGATCAAATTTATTTCCCAGCCAGGAATTCCGCGCGCTTTCAAATCCCTCTATCCAAAACGACCGAACAAAAGCGACAAAACCGGGACAAAACAGGTTTTTTCCGCAAGCGCAATCACTCAATCACTCTGACCAGCCGTCTTATGTTTGTGACTAGGGAACAGGTTCTTTTTTTTTTTTTTTTTTTTTTTTTTTTTAGTCGTCCTCAGTTTTCAGAGTTTCTACAGCCAGTTCGGATTGAAATGCTAGGAAAAGTCAGTAATTGCCAGGCAAAACCTCTATCAATAACAAAATTTCCCAGCCAGCTCATCGAAACACCTGTATTTTTGCCAGCCAGCAAGATTCCTCTGGGGAACAGATAATGTGAGGAACAGATTCGTTGGGTGCCCCTGTTAGATGCATCTTTGAACTTTGGAACAAACTTCCAAACGACATACGCTCCTGTGAGAATCTAAGTCTTTTTAAGCATAAACTTAAAACCTACCTTTTCAAGAACTACTATTGTAATCATTAGGAAGATCAATTTTGATTTTCTATGCTTTTAAATTTAAGTTTAATTAACACATTTATCTTAATTCTTATTTTTTACTCTGTAAAGCGCCTAGATTATTACTGGATAGGCGCTATAAAAATGTTATTATTATTATTATTATTATTATTATTATTATTAGCTAATCGATGAACAATCATCGAGTATTATGGAGTAACCGATTAGTTTCCGATGATCGATTTCTATCGATTTGCAACGTCCTGAATCCCTCACAGTTTTCAAATTTGTGCCATTAGTTTAATTTGGGATACTTCACATGATATGGTGTCAAAGATACAGAAGAAGAAATGTAGCAAATTATTTCGTTTTTTAATTGGAAAAGAAACAGTCGGTTTTAGACAGTCATGAGATACGAGAATTTTTCAGCCTGTCGTAAATGAGATAATTGAGTTGGTCAAATACCGCAAATATAGAGAGACAGGAATTTTATCTGCCTCAGACCCGGGGTGCTTACCATTTATTCAAATAATCCGGATGGAATGATCGTTGCGTAAAGGTAAGCGATTTTCCGAATTTATTGACCAACCGGATAAAAATGGCGCTTACCATTTACTACCTGACATTCCATCTCGCATATTTACTCGATCTTGTGAGAAAGGGCCTGGAAACGGAATGATTCTCGCAAATGGTAAGAGAATTTCCCGAATTCCATTAAAAGTGGACTATCTCTGGAGGTTGTCCACAATTTCCGAAACGATTTTCCGGAAAATTGCCTTTCCATTTGACCTCAGATTTTTTGGCTACATGGTAAGCACCCCCAATGTTCAATCTCTCTCTCTCTCTCTCATGCGCAAAAAGGAAGAGCGCTATTGTAGCTTCGATTGCTTCGAAATGGGTTGGAAAAAGCCTCACTCACAACCAGGGCCTATCTTCTTTTCAGGGAAAGGATGAAGGGAGACCCTGGAAATGAATGCCTTCAAAGGTCACGGTTCATTTGCAACGACGTGACACTTATCATGAATGCAAATGACGTGATTCACTTGGTCAACTCCAAGAACTTCCGAGTAAAATATATTGTAGAATCACGCTTCTGATGACGCTAACTTTTGCAAAGAAGATTCGTGCTCTTTGAACAACACTTGAACTTGTACAAAATAGGAAACTTTGAATCTAATAACAGACACGTGAGTGATGTACTCAGCGAACGTCAACATGTCACGTCACAGTTTTCAATAACGGGCGTAAAAAGTACGTAAGAAAATTAAAGACATGCAGCAAATTAAAATATTATTCCTTTTTAAAAGCAACAGTGATACTTGCATTTACAAAACTGAAGCAGAGTAGCCAATGCTGGGTGAAATTTTCACGGGCGTGACTTGGCTCACTTGGACTGATTTCCGGGTGTAACTGATGTCATGAAATAATTCCATTGTACCTTGAACTCTAAATAATAATAGTAATTTTAGGAGAACAGTAAAACATGTTAAAACAGCCGTAATTGCACGAAGAAATGATGACCATTCGTGCATTGTTCGTTCGTGGGCCCCATGAGATGTGATTCGACGGCAGAAATTATTTCAAGCATAAATCTTCGGCTCAGACGCCTTTGCAAAGGAGACTCTTTTATCTGCGAGAACAACATGGGGCACTGTTGCTCTTGCGTATGTAAAAACAGAAAAGACTTCTTAAACGTGGAAATTGGTAATGACTGGGTCTATGTGGAGGATTCTGAAAGCACTGAGATCGAGGACGACCAAGGAAGTCAGACATTCAATCATGACGAAGATCTCGATGAACTCTTGTCCGATATTGAAGACGCTCTTACATGGCCAAAGCGACAAATTAGCTTCCCAAATTCAGCTTGTATCGAGTCATTCAACGCCATGTTGTGCATGGCGACCTCAATAATGTCACGGCTAGCGACAAAAGAGAGATTCGACGAAGCAGACGAAGTTGCAGAAGCCTTATTTGAGCTTGCTGATGCCTGGGGCGACAGCGTGTTTGAAACTTTACGAATCAAGTTTTTCACAAGAGAGGAAATTTCTCTCGGGAGGTTCGTCGCTACTGCTGGACAGTATCTAAAACCAGAACCACTTCAGGAATGCGACGACGAATCGAACGCTAAACTTTATTTCTTTATTGTGTTTGACACTGACCTTGAAAAATACATGTGTACTTACCATTTAGAGCGGTATCGCTATTTTGGAAACAGCATAGCGGACATGTTTTATATTTTAAAACTTAAGCCACGGAGAGGAAAACTTGATGTTAAAACTTATGGACGGAAATGTCCCTCATACTGGGAATTAAGGAAAGATGTTCTGCAAGATTTCTCCAAAAGAAAACGTTCGATGAGCTGTACATGAGAACATATTCACTTACATAAACGTTGAAATCAACTCGACTCAAGTTAGGCCAATAATCCCACTGTAATCCAGTACTTCAACAAATATCTTTGGGGTTCTTTTAATATTTGTAAAAAGAGTTAGAATTTGTATTTTGATAAAGCTCTAGAAGAGCAAACCGCGATTTTTTCTCTCTTTTCCCCGTCTTCTTCGTTGCCTAGTGCCTAGAATCCTTGCTGTTAATAGTCAACCGGGAGTTAAGCTTATCCGGTTACGTTTTGTCTTTTTTGAAGGACTAAAACGCCGAAAATTGGATACGAGAAATTTTGTGACTTACGTAAATTTACGGAGTTTGGAAATAATGACTGCTGGAGGAAGTCGTGTACACCAGAGGTTACTAAATACAAGAGCTTCTACTGACACAAACTTGAAACGATGCACCTGTGAACAAATGAGAAGTGAACAAAGCCAAGAAGTGTCGTGACTGCCAGGGGAATGACTGTCATGACTTGTTGTGTCGTCAAACGTGACCTCCAAGCGACGTTTTTCATATCGTTGGTAAAATATTCAAAATCTCGGCCCAACTGACTATGTTCGCTGGAGAGTTGAAACTTTTTTTCACAAACGATCCACCGTACATCGGGTTTCATTTATCGATCTAAGAGTTCTGGTATATATTTTGGCAGAAATTATTTGATGACCCAGACATTCTGACCTTTTTGCAGATACGGCGGCCATTTTGATTTCTATTGTTTCAAATAGCTATTATGGAATGCCCAGGGGGTAAATCGATATTTTAATATCTATTATAATATTTAAATCTATTATATTTATCTCTTATATTTAATATCTATTTAATATCTATTATATTTTGATATCTATTATGGGATGCTCAGGGGGCAAATTAAAACCCTGGTAATGGGGTATGCAGGTGAAAGACACTTTTCGACCAAAAAAACCAGTGTTTGGTAGTAATACAATTGAAGCTTTCACTGCGACCACCCTGGTGAGCGATCATCTCTAGTTACGATCACCAATGTAAAACGTCACTTGAACTGTCTAATAGCCCTTTTCACGGTTAGTTTTTCTCATTTACATTACAATACAATCTAGCATGTATGTGAGGCAATGTCGGACTATTTTGTAATTTTAACCCGAAATTGCCTCGCATCCACGTTAGATTACATTGTAATGCAAATGAGAAAAACTAACCGTGAAAAGGGCTATTGAAGCTCTCGTAAGTGACAGCGACCACCTACGCGATTAACCAACGGGATTTTCGCATTGTTTTTAAGTTCTCTTGAGTGACCACTCAGAGACTCATCTATGACGCTATGTTAACACTTTAATAAAAACACAACCCACTGCGCTGAGAATTTGAAAGAATCGTGACAGACTTGCAGTCTCCCTTTCATGGATTCGTGGTTACAGATAATTACGAAACCTTCAATTCACAGTTTTGCTTTAACGAGCAATGTGCTTGAGTGATTTACCCCTTTTGCATAATATTAAAGGTGGTTTCTTGAACATGTTTGCCAGCAATGGCTGGTTTTCAATAAAACTCCAGTTGCGAATCAGTATTGCTTGAAGATTCCACACTGCTGGGTAAGCTTTTACTTCGTGTAGAAAAATACCAGTAAGCACAGATGACGTAAAAAAAAAAAGAAACCAAAGCCATGAAACAATGCCTAGCCAAAACACAATTACTAATAAACATTAGTATCACCCAACTAGTGAACTAATGCAAATCCTGCATTTTGATTGGCTACGCTACTAGAGGACTATTAGTAATAGTCCTCGAGTAGCGAAAAGCGTGACGCTTTCTTTCATTTTATTCCCAAATAAATATTTCTTTAACTTGCATTTTCTCACTTTATTATTGCCTTTTCTGTCCGACTAGTTGGGTAATACTAAAACAATTAGACCATTCGCCCTCAAGGGCCACGGTTCGCCTCATGGGCTATTGACCCGTAGCCCTTGCGGGCTACGGGTCTAATTGTTAAATAGTTACTCTATTCTGTGCGGTACCCGAGGTAGTACCCCTGGTTTGGCTTTTTGTTTAAGGGCCGACTGTCTTCCAGGAAAATTGACCTCAGATAGTGTTGACAGTTCTCACGATAAGATGCTTAGGGTAGCTTAACTCTTCAAGGTGGGCTTTGAATGTTTTGGCTAGAAATGTTTTGAATGAGAGTAAAGATGTTCCAGTCCGTTTAATATCTTCTGTTATATGTACCATCAATAAGAATTTGCAAATCCCACAGACTTTTGCTGAAAGCTTTCGTAAGCGACCAACCTTTATTGTTTATAATTTTGGTCGCTTGCGAGAGGCCATTCTTATAAGCGACCAGCCCTAGTTGCAACCACTTTTTCGAATTCCCTGGGTGGTCGCTTACGAGAGAGGTATGCTGGACGTATCAGTTACCTCGATTCTCCTGGAGCTCAGTGGTAGAACATCCGACTTGATAATTGAGCGGCAAGAGCTGGTTTGACTCCGCTTTAATTAAAAGGAACTCGGATTCCTTCCGAGTATGCACGAGCCATCAATGATCTAGAAATTTCTTAATTCTTTGATGGCACTCACGTGATAAGACGGCCATGTTGGTGCCAAAACAATAGAAAAATGTAGCTCGAGTTTTGCATAATAATAGAGTCAAATTTTCGCTATTGTTCCTTCCGCCAAAATGGCCGCTGCGACGTCACATGCAACTTGTTTCCATATCTCAAAGTGCCCTTGGACGTGAGGTGCCTGGGAATGAAATTAAAATCACTGGCATCGGAATGCTAACAGTCAAGCCTAATATTGTTTTAGGCCTGATGTTAGCATTTCTAAGGGGTTTGGACTTTTTCAACAGTTACATTATAACCTCAGTCTGCATTTTACACTGACCGATTCCAGTGATTTAATTTCATTCCCAGGCACCTCACGTCCAAGGGCACTTTGAGATATGGAAACAAGTCTTTACCGCAATCAAAGAAATCCAGTATTACGCGCTGAAACCTTAGATAAATTTCACCTGTTTTTGAAGAAAAAAAAGCTACATCATCTGGCGCGCGAATGTTTTATAAAACAAGGTAGGGAAGCTCTGACTCCCCCCAAAAAGTGCAAATAGCCTACTTTTAGCTTTATAACAAATATCCCAAAGTTAGGAATTTCTTTTGCGGGTTTACGAAACCCCCATGGTTCAGCAAACTCGTGAAACAAGTAAGACACGTAAGAGCATTTGGACACGGGACATAAGTGAGAACTCGAAACTCCGATTTATTTACACCTCTTTTTACAATGTTTTTCAATCCTGAACATTTGATCATTATCGAATAAAATCGCACATTCTACATAGTAGCTATGTGTGTAGATTCAATGTTAAAAACCTTGTTTGCTTTATGAAAAGACGTCCTAGCTATTAAGAATTTGCAAACAGGTTGCACGTTAAAAGGGTAGTATCATGGGAATTCGAATCAACAAATTTTTCGAAATAGATTTCACAATATAAAATAAGGTTAAAGAGGAACGTTTCGATCGTTCGACGGTCATCGTCAAGCTCAGGAAAAATTGTTGCTGCACGTTTCTTTATCGCCTTAGCGTTTCTCTTAACATTGACGCTGTAATTTTCTTGTATTGTTTTTATGCAAATATTTTCGTGCTTTCAGTATCTCATTAGCCTATAAACATATGCAGCAACAATTTTTCATGAGCTTGAAGATGACCGTCGCACGGTCTAAAAGTCGTTCCCTTTTAACGTTAATTTTTATTGTGAAATCATGAGAATTATTCCTTTTATTTTGACCTCAAACTTACTAACTCAATTTTCAGCGACCTTCTGGACCATCGCAGTGAGATAAAAATCGATTAACTTTAAAAGAAAAATGAGCCACACTAGGTTATTACGGAGTTCATCTAAGATGCAAGGTGAGAACTTGATAACGTCGGCCAGACGTTTCAAGTTGGCATTCATTTAAATCTTGGCTATGCGTAACCAAAAACAATTTAGAATGGTTTCTGTGAGCTAAAATAGCCGTTTTGAAGAAATTCTGGCCCTTAATTTTCGTTTGTCATCGGTAAACAGGTCTCCGCTGTTTTCCAGATTTTTACTAACAATCCATGACACTGCCCCTTTAACTAAAGGAGGACACTTTTTTTACACTTTATTCAATCGATGTTTTTCACTGCACAGAAACACGAATTATTTTCCGGTTTGAGTGGTTTGAGAAAAGTAATTATTCCAAACAAAGCCGTTATTTTTCAAACCAGAACAATCTGTTTTCATGCGCGACCTATTTTATACACGGTTACGTTGTTGGAAGTTGGATTTTGCTAATCCTGCCAAAAATAACCTAGCCCAGTTTTTAGGCTGCTTGAAGACTTCCCGGGAATGCTCACTGGCCAGCGTAAGAGGGGAAGCCAGCTAGGACATAAAGTACCAGGATTGGTCTTCAGTTTACGGTAAAGAAGATCATTATTTAATCTTCCTACGAACTCTGCTCCCACTCATCTCGTTCCCAGATTCCTCGGATACTTAGAAACAAAACTGGTAAGATTTTTAGTTGACTTATTGCAACAGTTTCTTTTGTTTTATGGCAAGTATCCTTGTTCTTAAAATCACAACTGTTTCCACATGAAAATAATCGTTTCATTACCTCTTTTTCCACTGGAATTTCTGGAAAGAAAGTTAAATAAACTAAAAAAACCTCCGCGTTAAAAACTTCCCTTAAAGGGCCAAGATGAAAATCGATTCTCTGAATCTACAAAAAATATATATATTCAAAACGCCCAGCGCCGGAAATAGTCATTGTAATCCTTAAACTAATTTAGAGGAAGGAAAAAGCTAATAATACTTTTAAATACAATTGTGACTATTGCGAAATGAGATAATTTTCAATTCCAGAAAACAGTGTCTCGCATAAAAGTCCCAAGCACGACACAATCTTGATAGTTGACGTGATGATTAGGGTGGCCACAGCTCTGCTAAAAACCCGCACATTTTGATCCTCGAACATGATTTTCAAGCCTCAGTCTATAAGAGGGTAACCGACGCTGTTATCTCTTGCAATACTCGGCATCCAGTATAAAAGAAGAAATAATACAAACAGTTTCCCTTTTATGCTTCAGATCTCCTAAGATGAATGGACCCTCAAGTCATTGGGTCTCAATTGCCTTTCGCCTTCATTCAAAAGAATCTTGAGCGCTCGTTTTAAAAGGTAGACTCCCATTTCTCTTCTTTTTTTCTGGTTCCATGAAGCCGCTCTTCCGTAATAGTCCCCCCTCTTTTTATTTGTCAGGCACGATAGCCCTGTTTAAGACAAAGAACACCGGTATATATTGCGCAGGCTAAAGACAGAGTCGGACACCGTGCAGGCAATTACAGCTTTCTCAACCGTAAAGTTGCTTCGTGTAAATCAAATCTGCAATTATGTTAGTAACATCAAAAGCCAAGAAAGTTCACATTGCCGAAGTTTATCCCAGTTTCGGTAGCGTAAAATGACTTCAAGGTGTTATTTATCAGGACCTAATTTGAGCAGGGGTCGACGCGGAAGTTGATGCCATGCAACAAAAGCCGAATGAAGTGTCTAAGTCATACTGGTTTGTAGTATTGGTGCCAGTTTTCAAGTTTAACACCCCATTTGAGCAAGTAGTGCTATTTTACCGGACCTAGCAGTTTGCTACTCCCCCAAAGAGGTCTGTATACATTATCCGTACATCAGTGTTAGGAAAAAAACGGTGTAGAGAAGGATTTCTTGTTTAAAGGCAACCTCCACTTCAACAAAAAGTAACTTTCAACCGCAGGACGTAATGGTCACAATCAATTTTGTTTCTATTTTTTTTCAAACAAAGCGTTGGCAACCGAAATTAATGAATATTAGAATCGCTTATTTTTGTTTTCAATTCCCTCGAGTTACGGTTGCCTAATTGATATTACACGAAAGCTCCGTGTTAGAACAACAGATCTAGAATAACAGGACAACCGCAACACTTCACTGAAGTGTTGCAGTGTTGTTCACATGAAGTGAAGCAATTATTGAAGATATCCAGATGACGATGCCACGTAAATTTGAAATCGAAAAAAATTGATTTTATAATTCACTTTTTGTAAAAAATATCTTGAACATAATTTGATTGAATACTGTAACGTGACCTCCGCCACGGTTTAAAGTTATTCTTTAGTAGGTGTGGGAAACCAGGCCTTAAACCAGGTCCGGCCCCAGTCATTCAAACGATGGATATATAGCGCTATCCGCCAGATAAGTCACTATCCACTGGATAACTCAATTGGTTTCGCTAGTGTTTATCCGCTGGATAGTGATTTATCCGGTGGATAGCGCTATACATCGTTTGAACAACTGGGACCTGAGGTCGAGAATCCTGCATACGCGCTTTAACTGCACTACACAAACTCGCTTCCAACTTGCTCACATCTGCTGTCTGTGACATGTAAAATACCGTATCCATACGAAAATCATACGTACGAGCAGGGCTCAGCGAGGAGTATGGTTTACATCAGACGTGTCAAAACGTGTTACGACCAAATTGGCTTAAAATGAACTTACCAAGCGCGTCGATCATGCACGCTTCGCGCGTGTACGCCTCCACGGGGATTACACTCTGAAAGATGTGAAGAGACACAACGCCAAGCCCTGCGGCCCAAATGTCTTTTATCTGCTGGATTTTAGGGTTATGCTGTTCAAAAAAGGAAACAAGATGATACCACTTGCAAACGTTTTAACAAGTAAGGCGGATCAAAGAATAATATTAATGTTGGTTTTTGGTGAGAGCACCAGGCGAAAACCTACATATGATGTTGATTTCGAGAATCAAACCTGGGCCACAAGTGCTCAGGTTGACCAGGAAGACAACTTGTTTCCCATCAATCCAGCTGGGAGCTCGTCAATTGTGAGTTCAAGTTATATCCCCGCCAACAGAGTTGAATGATAGGATTTAAGTATATAAGGAATACATAGATTTAAATTAAACCATTACGGTTAAACAAGGCGCTTTGAAACATCAACTTTCTGTAATTACGTACTTGTAGGTAACATACTCTTCCCTATGAAATGCAATTTGTCAAAAAAAGAAACATTGTGTACTGAAACGTCATGTCGCAAATAGCATTAACCTGTTTAGTCTTTAGAAATGCTGACATTATTCCGGCTCACCTTGGAAGACTGCAGGGCTTCATTGAGATGCGCATAAGGTCGCGATCTTTTGCCTTTACCCACGTAAAATATCGACATAACAAACACTCTGAAAACGTCATCCGATTGCATTTTTTTAGCTCTGACTGGCAAGTTCTGCGTCACCCGAGGATCAATCAACAGATAGTTGAAAGAAGACTTTTCAGTTCTTAGAAAAGAAAAAGAAATAAGCACACGAATTAAAAAACTCACAATACTAATTCATGAGTTTGCACAATGTCAAATAACAGTGACTCCTACTAGGTTTTGCTGTTAAGTTAGTATCTTAACTACTCACACGAACGGAGACCGAGTGCAAGAAAGTAGGCCTGCACCTTAACCCAAATAAGAGGGAGATTATCATGTACAACTCGAGCGACCGTATTCTCCAATCAAAAGCACGGAAGGAAAAAAACTGAGAGAAGTTCAGGATTTTAATTATTTATGGTCTCTCATTGCCTCTACAGAGAATGACGTAAAAAAAAGAAACGGCAAGGCCTAGAAGGTGCTCAACTACCCCTACACACGAAGACCTGTACAATGTAGCAGAAAAGCTCCAGAGTCAAAGGAAATCAACATGGTTTCACTCATGGCCGCTTGACCGTGACTGTCCTTGTACACATAACGCAAGCTTAGTTAAATGACTCCGACAACACAACAGAGGAGAAAAAGGCCGTCCATTCCCTATTTAATGAATTCAGCAAGGCCTTTGATCTAGTCGACCAATCAACTTTATTATCAAAGTTTAAAGGCAGGAACATGAACAAGTCTTTGTGGCAGTGGATACAAAGCTTTCGGTGTACTATCAACAACAAAAACAAACAAAAAGAACCTGGCCAAACAAGGGCCTGCGCGGCAGGTGTGCCACAGGAATCTGTCATTCCCCCTTTATTGCTCGGTACGTTTATCGATGATTCCGATGACTCTATACCTGTAAAGATGTGTAAGTACGCTGTCGACTGCACAGCATCCGAAAGTATAACAAATAGCTAATTATCAAATATGCAGAAGGTGCTTGACAGACTTCAGAACTGGGCGACTACAAACAACATGCTATTGAATCCAAGGAAGACAAAGGATATGTGGATCTCGTTCTGCAAAAACTCCATTGAGCCGACCCTTCCGCGAATAAATGATTCATGCTTGGAGAGGGTATACAAGTTTAAGCTATTACGGGTATGGTAACAAGACAACCTACGCTGGAATTACCATGTAGAACAGATAGTAAAGAAAGCCAGCAAGAGATTGTATTATTTGAGGGAATGTAGGAAACCAAACCTACCTACAGAGGTGGGCATTACAATATCTTGTACTAAGATACGCTCACTTCTCGAATATGCGTCCCCAGTGTGCGGTGGTCTGCCGAAGTTCCTTGCAGAAGAGTCACAGTCTATACAAAACAGGTGCTTAGATATCATGGGGATATCAAGAACATCCCTTCCAACATTAGAGAAAAGACGCTGAGTAGCGACAAAGCGTGAATTAGAAAGAATTGTGAAGGATGTTAACCGCCCAAACAAGCCAAACACCGGCGACGGCTATAACTTAAGGTCCAAACCAGGTTCAGTAGCGATACCAAAATCAGGAATGCAAAGACTCACTAATTCGTTCTTAGTAAGAGCTGCAAGACTCCTTCATTAAGGATTTGTACATTTTTACTTACCTTTATTTGTAATTTACTTAACAGCAATTCACGGTATAATATGTATTTTCCCTTTTTTAAAAAATAGCTGTTGCCGGTGTTTTAAAATTGAATTAAAATTCATGTAAATCCACTCTATATGTCATTTTAAATATCTGGAGTTCTAATATGTCCAGGGGCATTACTGAGAGCTGTGATTCTTCAAAGCTACTGCAGAATCTGTTCTTCTTCAGGATAGAGAAACCTGGATCAGGCCTACCGTAACCTCTACCCTCACCAAGTCATTAAATGGCTCTTACCTTCGCATATTGCAGGTGGCCTTGAATGACCTTGAATGTTTCCCGGCAAAGTCACACTTCCAGTGAAGTACTTTATGGAGATTTGCCGAGAGCTGGAGATCGATAGAGTAGCACTGAACAAGAAGGATGAGGATTGCTGGGCACTGTCAAAAACATCCTTACCCCCTAGTAGTACACAAACTAGTCCTTTGGGAGCAAAACCACGGCCATAGAAGTAGACGACGACCAAAATAAACATGATCAATGAGTTTGGAATAATCTTATCAAGGCTCAGCTTCGGCCGACTTCGTGGTGGTAGTAGTAGTATCTAAAAACAATTCCTAGTGCCTGAGGCGTTGCAAATCATGCATCAAGATTTGGAACTCTGGACATCCTAAGTTAACTACTCACCCCTCCCTCCAGTTCTTTTTCAGGTCGAACTCGTGACACATGGACTCCTCCGCTGCAAACAAGTCAGGAGTCTGAGCCCGTCCCTCCAAGTGCTTGCGGATTTCCGGCAAAAAATTGTGATATTGCGAGTCCTATAAAACAGTAATATTGATTTTACTTCCTTTTCATCTTCTTCTTTTTTGTTGCATTGCTGCTCATCAGAACGGTTTTTCATGTTTTCGAAGAACATACACCGAATTTCACAGTTGCCTCAGTTACGCATTGCACCCCTTTGTAATTGGCTTTACTTCGGCCACCTCATGACTGACCGTGTATAGTAGTAGTTCAGTCCTTAGAGCAACGCTGATTGGTTGTTGGGTCAATTCTTTGATTTCACCTGTCGTCAAGGCAGCCATGTTGGTGGAAAGGACAATAGCGAAAAGGTCTTTTGGGAATTTGACTCTATTATTTTGCAAACCTTGAGCTACTTTGTTCTATTGCTTTGGCACCAACATGGCCACCTTATCATGTGAGTGCAATCAAAGAATTTCCTCCCTGGTCCAAGTCTTTCTCCATCCTTGCGAGAGCCCACTGCTATTATTATACCAAATGCATTACACAGGAACCAAGATGGCACCTAAAACTTTCACTCCAACAGATATCTTTGTTTAAGTATACGTTATACATGACCAACCAGCCCATCTTGTTACTTAAAATCTTGGACCACTTTCCCAGCCAATCAGAGGTTGGCAGAAGTCCAATTGTGACATTCTTGCATATGATGATGTTTTTCCGCTTTTAGTGTTGACTGAATGTATTTATTTTGAGTCAGAGTGGTTGTTGTTTTTAAGCAAGAGTTGTCACACCAAATATAACACTTTGGCCAAGCACAACAGTCACAGATAATCATATCTCAGCAAATCAGAATGTAAACAATACATGCAGCCGGCCGGCGCTAAGCGCAGGAAACGTAAGTGAGTTGTTTTCCCCTCTTTTATTGGATGAGAATTTCCATGGTACATAATCCAAAATTTATTTGAAACCTGGCCTAGATAATGGCCTGATCTTGCCATTGATCCAGCTCAATCATGTAATTTACCTTGGAGTATGTAGTACCACTGTGAAGTCTTGTTAATCTCTTAAGATACACATTTTTGGTAGCAGGTGTTATTGGTCCCGGTATTTCACCACATAACTGAAGTTGCCTCCTTAGCTCCGGTATACTGAGTCCAGCAAACTCTGCTGGAATCACTATTGACTCATCAAGGGATGTTGTGTTCATTGAACATTCTTTCCAGTCGTAGAATATTGTGGTTTCTCCAAATTCATCACATCCATCAAAGCTCTCGTTTATAAAATCTAGGTAAACAGAAATAATTACAGGCATCAGTCAGGATTGTCTAGGTATCAGCAATGCTAACATGACATGGTGGAGCAATTTCCCAAGATGTCAACTGTTTACAGTGAAACCTGTATTAAACAGACACCCTCGGGGAATGCTCTAGTGTCCGCTTAATACAGGGTGTCCGCCTAATACAGGTTTCGATAAATAACGTCTTATGAGGTGTCAAATACCATTAAAATGAACGGTGGAAATGTTTAGAATACTCCCAGCGACTGCGACAAAATATGTTTGCATTACAGTATTTATTTTTCTTATTTAAGTGGAACAACTGATCCGATTACTACAAACATAGATTACACCTCAAATTTGAAGAAATCAGACGAGTGAAACAAGCTCTATACAAACATAACGAATCAATACTGTACTCTGAAACTGATCAAATGAGCGAAACAAGCTGTATATTGTACATAAAAACCATAAAAACTTTGTCCTTTTCTAAGCTGTTGAATGTACTAATCCTTAGCAATAACAGTCATCAATTCTTGATTGTTTGAGCCTTTTAAATTTCATTTTCTGAAGCAAGTCGGTTGCCTTGCTAATGGCCAGCGTTAGATCTTCTTGTCCATGATATCTGGAATATTCCAGCAGCATTTCAGATAATCTTGTAACTGGTTAAAAGATAAACTGATCAACGAAGGATTTGTTGCATACTAGCTGTACAGGCTTCGTGGACGTGTATGCATTTACGGTTTCTTTTGTCCTTGTGTGTTCAACAAACACCGTTTGTCAAGTCATGTTTTTAATTTTAAAAATAGAAAAATTGGTGGTTGGCGCCTTCCTCGTTTCCGGTGTCTGGCACGTTGTGTGGTGGAGTTTAATTACAAGTGTCCGTTTAATACACAAGGCTGTTGCCTAACAGGAGCCCGGTAGCCTGGGGCTCCCAAAGAATAGCTCTGGGCTCCTTAATTTTTCACAGCAACACCTTTCACTTCATATGTTGGGCTCCTAAGTTCTCAGCTTTTAGCTCTGAGGGCGCCTTTAAAATTTTCTTAGGCAGCAGCCTTGATACAGGTTGGTAAAAATAGAAATGACCATTTCAAGTACTTTTTAGGTGTCCGCATCCGCTTAATAGAGGTGTCCGCTTAATAAAGGTTTGATTTACAGTAAATAAGGGATATAAATTTAGGGTATTCGGCCACTGTCCGCTTAATAGAGGGTGTCCGCTTAATACGGTGTCCGCTTAATACAGGTTTCACTGTATTTACTTTAATTACCCCCCCCCCCCCCCCCCCCAAAAAAAAAAAAAACAACAACAACAACAAAGGATTGGGAAAAAGAAATCACTGCCATTTTAGACTAGGCAGAGCAATTGATAATACCTAATTCTTGTGTACTCTAGCTAACAAGACACAATTTTAAACTCCTTCACTAAGGTGGAAAAGTTTAAAAATCCCTGTCCTTTCCAAAAACTATTCCTGCATTAATTACTTAGCATGGTACCACAGCTGATTTCTGACGATTTTCTAGATTTTGTGATTTGTATTCCCCTTGGAACCACTGATGACATCATCAGTTTTCATTCAAAAACTTTAATATCTCTTTCAAAATTGAGAACACCATGTTTCTTTTCTTCAAAAAGTCTTTTAAATAAGCCTTAGTTACTTTGCATTTCATAGGCACTATAAGACTGGTGCAGTACACTCACTTGTGCTTAACATGTTGGCAACTTAATCAAGAGCCTGTTTGTTCAAGCAAAAGAATACCCACCAGAGTGCAAGTCCACTTTGTCCTGCCGCTGGCCATCTTGCTCCCTCGTAGCATCATTATTCACTTCAAGTTCTTCAAAACTTAAATGTTGGCAAGAAGGACAAAGTTATGCAACCAAACCATGAGCTTACTATGTACTAGTCTCTGCATGTAAGAAAAATTTAATGTAGTAATTTTGTAACCACAGCAATTATGTATACTGGTATTATCTCACTGCATCTCATTTGAAAGGCAAGAATACTGGTATTGTTGTTTTGTAAGCTTTGTAAGTGCTGTTGAAAGGAGAAATTCACTACTTTCTTCAAAATTTAAACTGTGTTTTTTAAGACAAGATTCACTTTTGGGTGAAAGATAGTTTACTTTTATTGCATTAGCCATCTACAAATACCCCAGCAGGTATCATTTTCTATTTGGTGAGGATTTGTCATCACTTTCTCCTTGTTTCCATCACATAGTCACGGTGTAACATTAGTTTGTAATAAACCTCCTGTCAAAACAGAGTAACTTTTTCTCCAAATGAATGCTCAAAGTTTGGCGAATGACTGTGAAACATAAGGAAAAGAATATAATTGACACTCCTCAAAAGACAACCAGAAGTATACGAAAACTGTGCTAATTCCACAAAATGGGACAAACAAAACCAGATGAACTAGTGGTACCCTACTTCAGACTCAAACACAAAAAAAAATGCTTGAGAAAAGTATGATTGAACTCAAATTAATAATTCTCCCTGAAAAAAAGTGTATTTTTGCATGCTATTTCACAAAGTTGAACTAAAGTTGATTACTTAATTTATGTTTTCACAACGTTAAAACACATAGCTTGTGTTTTAAGATGAAAATCTTTACCTGTCATTAGTAAAATTGAGGCTATTTAATCCATCTGCGACAGTGGTTTCAAAGTCAGTCGGACAACGTTTGACATTCCAAGGATGAATCTTTGGAAATGTCACAACTGTGTTATCAAGTACACTGTCGTTCCCTTCACCAACAGCTGTATAAAACGAGTCTGTGAATTCACTGTCCAGTGATGTCTCTTCAGCTGGTATGTGTGATTCAACATTGGGTTTGGAGCTCTCTATCTCCAGAAGGAACTTTATACATTCAGTAGCATTGTTTTCACTTGACAGGCAAGCAAAGTCTAATGCATCATTCCCCTCATTGTCTTTCTCATTTATATCACCTCCATGAATTGTTAAAACTCTAAGGTTTTGTATTCTACCCCATAAAGCAGCAACATGGACCGGCGTAAGTCCCTCCCAAGATTTAATATTAGGATTGGAGTGCTCAATACAAGATTCTAAGAAGTTGGTGGCTCCTTGGTTGTCCTTGCCAGCTACAAGATGCAGTGCACTGATACCATCTCTCATAAGATGATCTGCCTTTGCACCCTTAGATAAAAGATGTCTAGCAAGCCTGAAAAATAGACAAAGGGGCATTTTTGTTATTTTCATAACAGAAAATTTGAGATGAGACATAACACTTGTATAACTGCCCCTAAAAGAATTTTTCATGTGGAGCATGCAGTCACCTGAGACAACTTTTACCTTAGGCTGGGTAAAGGGTTTTTTATCTAAATCAGGACATTTTGGAACAAAACGTGTAGATTTAGCAACATCATTATTTAATAGTGCACTCGAGTTTGTTTGCAGTAATGCCATGGTAGGTGTATCCATATGGGAGGATACAGAGGGGATTTTTTTCGAAAACGTTTGACTAAATGTGATGATGATAATGATGATAATGATGATGATGATGATGATGGTCATACCACAACCCACCTATACAAAGAAAACAAGCATTAATGTTACAGTAAAGACTATTTAAGTTTCAAGCTAATTAAATACTCTTTCATTTGTCATTTAAGAGTAGAATGGATCAACCAAGACAAAGACAAAGATTTGTACAGCAACTTGCATGTCTATGATAATATTCATTACTAGAAGGCAACATTGTCACACAGCATCATTCAGTACAATATAAAGGTGGAGGAACAGGAATCAATGCAGGGTGTAATGTATGCATAAGAAATTAGCTCTAGACATTGACTGACTGAAACTTAAAATTTTCCACATTCTGTCAGGAACCCATTGGGAGTGAGACTTGACAGATGTTACTCTGTCTAACTTCAGACGATTTTACTCGACAACTGGGTGGGGTCATTGGGTTAATTGTCACCCATACTATCTAATAAACAGTAGCTAACGATTCTCAAAAAAGGTTTGGTTAAAGTACAGATCCATTTAATCTTAAGCTTTGTTCTGTGGTATCAGTTAATCTTTTTCTTTAACCCACTCACTCCTCACTTGTGCCACTATTGACAAGTAAAATACAGGGGGTGACAACTCTAACAAATGCTGTTTGAGCAATACTAGGTCTTAACTTAAGTCACCTCAGAAATTTGGATCATCCTCCCGAATTTTTAACATACATGCCCGGAAATTTTTAGAATTCCCGGCATATATTAGAAGATTTCATGCCTAACTTACCGAGGTTAACCTAAATAAAAACGTGAAATAAAATTTCCTTCGATGTCCCGATTTTTTCTGCAATGTCCCGGAATTATCGCGTGTTTCCCAGACAAATTTCCAAGTGTCCCGATTCCCGGAGAAATCTCCGGATTCTCGGAACAATTTTGGCTTTGTCCCGAAATGGTGATTCTTAGAGTTGTCATCCCCCCCCCCCACCCCCCCCGTATTAAAATCGTCTGGCGTTAAAGTAAATCTACAAGCCTCATTCTCAGTGGGCACAGGGTTAAACATCAATTTCCAACAAATGTGACTCCACAAGTTATCAAACATGCCACTCTTAAATTTCATGCTGCCTTTCGCCCTCACAAAGCAAGGAGGATGCAGTGACAAGAGAACTTAGAACTGCTAAAATTTTGCAAGTGCGCAGAGAGATATAGGGTTGACATGTTTTGCTCCAGTTTTCCTCCCTCCCCAAAAATCAACTGGCATTTGAGTACCACCAGGGCAACACCATAAATTAGGGCAACCTCTGGTGACTCCTTGTCATTAATTCATGCAGGTGTTACTGGTTGGTTAGCAGGGAATTACCGTATTATTACCATTAGATGTCTTGAAGTAGTGTAGTTGGGGGTTGTGGTAACCTTTCAATTTCGCTATCATTTGCATCTTTTGGTCAAATTTAACAACCTGAAACATGTCCCAGCAAACTGTTTAGATAACAAGAATCAAAATTTAGGAAAGTTGGAATAAATTTGACATTGGTTTGTAAACTATAAAACTTATTATCGTTTAATCGAAAGTGTTACACCTGGGAAGTGATATCATGGAGGCAATATCCTGATATCAAAGAATAAAATTATGGGAGAAACCAGGGCATTGGTCTCAAATATTTGCTTTAAAAGAACAGGTAAGCTTACGCTCACGCATGTGAAAAGGAATGAAAAAAGTGCTCTTGAATGAGAAGAAACGCGGTGTCTACACTTGCAGACTGCAGATGGCAGACTAACCCTAAATCACAGTTATTGAAAGCTAACCGTTTTAAATTTGGTGCTTAGACTTAAATACTGTTTATCGGCGTTATTTGTAGGCAGTCTGCAGTTGTCATACACCTGGCCTGAAGAAACGTAACAGATCGCTCACCCGTAATTTTCATCTTCGATGGCTGAAAATAAATCCTCATCCATAAAAAGCTAAAGCTCTAAGATCGTATGATAAAATGAAGAACTAAAATCGATAAAAGAGGATAAAAAACCACGAAGAATTAAAAGGAAAAGCAAGGTGAGCTGCAGGGAGAACCAAGGTGGATGAGAGAAGTCATTGAAAATTGGCGCCCAGAGTTCCCATGATTCCTTGAGGACTAAGCTTGTCACGCAAGTCACGAAAGTTCTTAAGAGCGGATTGAAACATGTTAACTTCCGGTTAGGGTTTCAAAAATAATCAGTTATAATATTATGTCTTGTTCTGCAGACATTTAAATTTGGTGTAAATAATCTTGAGTTTCAACAATACGGAAGATCACGTAACAGGGACGAACAAGCGAAGCCGAACAAAGCGAACAAAACAATACCTAATTAGCAAGGCCTAATCAGAATAACAATGATTCTTTTGTCCTCCCCCTTTTCAGTGCGGTTTCCATATGAAAGTCTACCCAAGATTTTATTATTTTGCACTATTTATCACAATTTACAGAGCAGTTGACAAAAAAATTCTTTGTACCCAGCAATTTATAAATGATAACGTAAAAAAAAGGATATGAAAAAGCGAGAGAACAGGCTGCCCGTAATAACCACAGAGAGCTAGAAAGATAGGGCAGCCATACTTAATTATGATAGGAACCCATGACAGCTATGGGTTCCTGATTACCATTATTAGGGTCAGGTAATACACATGCGCGCACACACAGCTACACAAAACACAATATGAAGAAACGAGGAAACAGCATAAGCTAGCATACAAGAAAGCTAAGGATGGCAGATCTAAACAACGCAATCAGTACCTCAGTTCAAGAATTGACTTTGGCTTTTTCTTACGCGGACAAGGCCGTGGTGCAGGGCTGGTGTAGCGGTGAGAGCACTTGCCTCCACACCCCCCCCCCCCCCCCCCCCCATCTTGCCGGGGTTCGATTCCCAGACTCGGTGTCACATGTGGATTGACCGTTGGGTTTGTTGGTTCTCTACTCTGCTCCGAGAGGTTCGAAAGCCAACATGCCAACTGCTCCTCTCGAAAGCCAACATTTCACTTAATTTGCGTTAATTTTAGTGCTCCAGCACTAGCAGACCTCATATGGCGTAAGTGGTCAACCCCAAATAGAAGAAATCAAGCAGCTTGTTGCTTTTAGTGAATACCAAGACAAGCCAATGAACCGCCGCCTACTATTTAAACAAACCAAGCTTAATCCAGCCTGAGATGCAAGGTATGCCAAGTGAGCATCTCTTTTAGAAGCAATCCTGTCAACAATTCGATCGGATGAATTGAATTGAATTTTTTCGTTGATTTAACGAAAGCACAGCGGTAAGATTAATGGGGCAATTTTATTAGGAGGTTACTTTGGACGTATTTATAGACTAAATTATACAGTTATTATAAAAGTCATTACGGAAAGAGGAAAATTCTCTGGATAGCAGGCCTTACAATCCGTACGTCACACTTTGAAAGAATGCTACGAGCACACTTTACACAGGGAAATGAAGGACAGGGATGAACTTATAAATTACCCTCAAATACAAACAAGTGTGGCACATTTGTCTCAAAATGCTTCCTTTTGCCTCGCTCATCGCTGCCTCTCCCCTACAAAAAGTGTACTTCACGAATTTTCAATAGATTATTGGCTATTGAATATTTCCTACACCTGTGCCCTTTTTGAAAAAATACCTATATAGGATTAGACCAAAACAGGGAATTCTTTCCTCTCCCTTTCCTTGATGATCCCACGTCTATTTTGCGTCTTTTCCACTGAGTTACCTCTAAAATCACTTGCGCACAAACATAAAAAAAACCTACTAGTTGTAAAACAGTTAGAGGTTTGCCTTTCATGATGGCGAAAATCGACTGAAGTGTAGGCCGGATGAATGGCTTTTAGCGGGAAACAAGCAACATTCTCGTTCGAGTCTAGGGTCTGTGAATTGCAAACTATGATTTATTATGTAATATCCGCATACCAGACAAGGATATCCCTTTATTTCCAGCCCTCCTTCGTTGGATTTTCTTCGATAAAATGTCTTGCACTACATAAACAAAACCATGTTACAAGTAAAAACATGGAACCGATAAGACTCTTTGATCTCCCGCACATCTTGTTCCTCGATCACTCGCTGTCACGATCCAGTATCATTATCAATGGATTCAGGTTCTGATAGTTCACCTTCATCGTCACCAGAGGATAAATCTGATACTGTACAACTACTGGTTGCTGAGTGATTTGGTGAAGTGGAATTTTTCAGCTCTCCATCTTGACCCCCTTTTTCAAGATGCCTGAGGAATGTCCCTGAGTAAATAACATATCAAAATCCTTTTCAAACAGTAAGAAACACACCTTGCTATCCTTAAATTTTAACGCAAGCAAGCCTTTCCGCGCTACGATCTGCTTATTCAAAAGAATTGTTGCTCTAGGAAATTTAATATTAACATATTTTGATTTCTTTTTGTACTTCTTATACAGGGTACAACCACGGTAACATACATTGTATGAACCAATAGATCTCATTGGAGTTGCGCCTGCAGCACATTTTCTTTTGTTTAAAACCACATGTAAAAGAGGCTTAGGGGTCAATTCGAGACAAAATGACCCCTTAGCCTCGTTCATGAGACAAAATCGCTCGTAAATCCCATTAAGGGCTATTACAGTTGTTTAACATAGTATGGATCTCGGGATCAGAGTAATTTGATGATACATACGCACACACGCACCCCAGGGACACCATAGCACTGCGAACTCTGCGCCCTACTCTACGTAAGTGTGTGGGTTCTTTAACTTCCCACATAGATACAAAAGAACAACAAACCAGCCACCAATTATGAAAATTGTCTATTGATTTGAAAATGATGCTAAAAATCCAAGCAAGAAAATTACGCTTGCAGGTAAATTGTTATCACAAACCTAAGGGACTATTGTTTATGATACACTGTACTGGCAGTTGTTAGATACAGTTTGATTATCGAACCATTCCAGGGTCCTTCTTTACATCATGCCTCACAAAACGTGAGGTCTGTATCTCTCAAATACCAGTTAGATAGATAGATAGATAGATAGATAGATAGATAGATAGATAGATAGATAGATAGATAGATAGATAGATTCTTTATCGTAGAGCTGAATTACGTATTTACGTAAAGATTCTAATTGAATGTACAAACTTACAGATTGTTTAGATACCTAAAAGCTAATGATAATGATATCTATAACATTCAAAAACTATAAATGTCTCGTTAAAATGATAACACTAAAAAAAAGATTTATAATTCAAACGGTCAAGTGAAACTATGATCCTCGCAGTTATGAACGACATTGTGTTCCAATGTTCCCTTGAGGAACCAGCGATGAAATGATATATGAAATGGATCATATATGAACTGCGGATATGAAATCAAGTGAAGCTATGATCCTCGCAGAAAAAAAAAAAAATAAAGTCCTGATATATTCAGGACTTCAACGGGGTTTGAACCCGTGACCTCGCGCGCGTTCTAATTCTTGCATTAAGAAAACGGGTGCAGTTTAATCAATAACGGAGCGTACGCATGTGGTGTAAAATAGACAAAGATCTTTCTGAGAAACTCGGGTTCTTTTAAGCTGGGTAAGAAAATTTTCTTTAACCATGATTTAAAAGAAAGTTGAAATTCGGTTTGAATTTCGTTTTGGTACTTTTTTATTTTGCACTTGTGATTAATCTCGACAGGTGAAAGTTTTCTTAATAGTCAAACATACGTCTTTGTCTCTCTGTCATTGCCTTTATTTCCGGCTGAAGCATGCTGTCTTCAGGGGCTTTCTCTGCAGAACTTGGTGTAGCCCTAAGAATCAAAGATACATTACTTTTATTCTTAGACAAGTGTGCTTTGCAGACAACTACAGTGTAACACCTTCTTTTCTGAAATGGTACATTTCCTCTAGAACCTGTCAAGGAAATCCACCGGCATTCATTATAATATGCAGTAACTGGTTCACGGTTCAAAGAGAAAGAACTGAAGAATGGTGGAGTGTTTTCTAACTCAAACAATGAACTTTATGGTCATCACAATAAGCACATGTGTAGCTCACTTCTAAGTTTCTCTTTGCCTTGCCGGTCTTGGTTTGAAACCATTCGGATGAATATAAGTGATTTGATTGGCAAGAAATACACAACTATTATTTTAAACTAAAATTTAATGGTAAGGCATCAAACTCACTCTGAATCAAGGCAAATATTGTTACTACTCCCAGTTTGCTCAAGTACTCCAGTAACTTTCCCCAGCACTGTTTGTCACTGCTGCCCATTAAAAATGCAAATTTAAACAAACTGCCTTAGAGGGGCTACAGTATGTCTCACGTTATTTTAGGTGTCTGGAAGAAGTCTTTAGTTAATCACGAGTTTAAAACCCGAAATGGTAATGTGGAATTCCTTTAGTGATAAAATTATCATTACATCACAAACAAGATGATTCTGGCAAAAACGACCTTTATCCAGGCGATTTGTCATGATCTTGAAACACGCCTGGCGTTTTTAAAGATTACCCAAATGCAATCCATTTTAATCTCGTTCAATTATGTCCCTCCATGCTTTTGTTTCCTTTTGCTGTACTTCTTTTATGTTGTTCAACAGTTTTAAGTGGTAATTACAATGTTTCATTCTAGGTTTTGGGCATTTTGGGCGTCATGAAATTACAACATGTTGCGTGACATACATGTAACCCCTTCAACATAGAGAGTTTGCTTCTTTGAACAAATAAAGCCACCACCTTGACTGACCTTAAAAGGAGGTCCAACAAATATAAGTTTAACCTTAATAATGAACTTCCACAAATTCATAATTCTTACTTTGCCACTATCTCTTGCACTTGTCCACATTTTTCGCACACTTCCGCAGCCTGCGCACATTTGCTGCAAACTGTGTGATATGCATGTATCACTGTCTTCTGCTGACACCGAACACTGCCAAATGTAATAATAGTATATTATCATGATGCTAGTAAGTGGAGCCAGGGCTCGAGACTAACTTTGTAGCTTACTGGCTTCATGGCTAGTAGCAGGTCTGATCTCACTAGCCAAAACTACAGTTGCACTAACCAGTCTTGTCATGTGCGGTTTCACTCAATGGTAATGAGTCAGAGTAGTCGAGTTCAGACATTTCTTGTTATGTCTAAAAATTACCACACAAAAAATTCCCACTTTCGCAAACACAGCCCCCACTTTTATTAAATATTCTCATGTGTTCAATCTCATTGTAGGAGTTTGCTCACTTATTTTTTCTTAATTCTTAAAATTCTGAAAACTTGCCATTCATTAATATTATAAATCACTAGAGAGTGAACAACTAAGAAAATTACATCTACTGTGATTAATTGATAACTGTTCGTCCATACAAATTTACATGTATTTTTTTCACAAGGGCAAAGTTTTCGCTGCCTTGAGTCAAAATTGTTGTGGACCCGCTGCCAAACTTTGCAACTCACACTATAGCACTGGAGTATGGAAAATGCAGAATAAAGTAAATTAATAAATAAACCATAAATAAAATTACTTTTATTAGGAAGTCTGTGGATTATAAATTGGGCTTTTTCAGGTTCAATGTTAAACATGAAAGCACCATTCTACGCATGAAGCACAAATCAGCAACTTCTAAGTACAGGGCCTCTTGGCCTTGTTGTTTACAGTAAATGAAACACAACCAGTTTCACATGATTTCACATGTGGTCAATCACTTTCGAAAAAATTGTTCACAACAGGGCGTGGGGAAATTGTAATCCGTTTTGGTATTGTATTTATTTATATTTTTAAACTTATTATTTTTAAGGCAGTTAATTCAGAATCCATGAAATCCACTGACAGTTTCTGTTTGTCTTAGTTTCTATTGTCTCCTTCTGACTTATTCATCTGAAATAATTTTCAGTTTTGTTTTCGTCCAGAACTCCTCTGCGTCACAATTTTTACTAGCCTTAATGGCTACTAGCCAAAACTGAAATTTCACTAGCCTACGGCTTGTTGGCTAACGTTAGTCTCGAGCCCTGGTACCTCAAAGCTAACAAGGCTCTACAATAGTTTAGTCTTGTGTGATTAACACTTTGAAGAGGCAGTGCGGCCCAGTGGTTAGCGTGTTTGCCTTGAGATTTGGACATCACAGGTTCAAGACCTGCCCTGACCAATAGTTAAATTTCATCCTGCTTGTCCCTGTTTCAACTTCTCGGACTGCACTTGTAAATAATCAACTGGTTTATCGACGGCCAGTTGGGGTTCTAAAAAAGGTTGTTGTTGTTGTTGTCGTGTTCTTTTGAGTGTGTCATGACTCAGAGATATTAGCCAATAGTATACTCTAAAATTTGAGTGAAAATAAAGTTTGTATGTGAGTAACCATACAACACTTGACCTTCATATCAATGAACAAAACTTGAGATAACATTGCCGTCAAGGAAAACAGCACCAAATATGAATAAATGTCACTTCTCAGTGCCACCTATAGACAAACTGCATGGCTTCTTTCATGATTGATCCCTTCCTGGTCATTGATCACTTTAATTCTTACTAACTTAACCCTTCCAGTTCTGAGAGTTGTGTTACTCTGTCTAACGCCAGTTGATTTTACTCTTCAACGGCAGCACTTATGGTATGAATCAGTTAATATTGTGATTTGCTTAGAAGCACTGTTAGTATGTACTAAAACAGTGGATAGTGTTGAATGCATGCCCTGATTTGCTACTGAAACTCCGAATATCCTTTGACATTCACCTCTGAGCAACTTGTGTATTATTTGCGGCCAAAAATTTTTTAGTCGTTGCAGGAATTATACTAGTATGAGCTAAAGTCATTTATCGGGATATATTATCTAACTGTTTTAGTATATACTAAAACAACTATTCACCCCAAAGTCGGTGGCCAGTGCTGTGGCCATCTCCTCTTTGGTGAATAGTTGTTAATTATTTGCATTTTCTGACTATATTTTAGTGGTGATCAATGGTTTTTGTGCTCAGTTTCAATGTTTCTTCCATTTCTTCAAAACACTCTCCCCACTACACCCTACTTAGTACCACGAAACCACGAAGGTTTGTGTGTGTGAGGAAGGGGGGGGGGGGGGTATTAAGGAGGGTTATCCCACATGGCAACGTTAGTAGTAATATAAATTCAAAATTATGAATAAGTTTATAAAGAACTATGATCTACTAACCACTTCTTAGGAGCTGTTAAAGGCTTATATTTCTTGAATTTTTTTCTCCACTCAATAATCTCTCGGCATCGTGCGCACACGCCGGTGACAACCAAACTGTTGATCTGCTTGGTCTTCTTGCTCTTGTCATGGCGATCGTTCTTGAATGCTACTGTATTTTGGTATTTCTGGCCTTTCTTCGTGTTATTCCCTTTCCTTGAACTCATTTATGGTGACTCCTATCCACTGGACTGAGTTGATGTCCACAAGATCCCACAGAAGTTGAAAAGTCCAGAGGCCCTTGCATTGGCCTCGCTCACTATCTCAAAAGAGACCTGTAGAACATTCATTATGTCACGACAATATACGTAGTCTTACACGAACTACTTACCTAGACCAGAGTGGTCTCCGTTCCCAACCGCTGGTCTACGGCAACGAGGGCCTCTGGGAACGAGAAAACCAAAATGGCGGAATTAACGTCCCCGAAAGTTCTGATTTTCGTGGCGCCGATTCTTTGTCCTCAGTGTGTTGAGAAAGAACCAAATACTGTAGATAAAGGTAGCTGGTTTCTCTTAATGATAAGAGCTATTTTGATCTGCGCATGTCAGAACATTCACGTTACAAACATTGAATTTTCTTACAAACGTTGGCCTTGTAGCACTTTATATTTCAACAGAATTAGTAGTAGCCATTAGTAGGGCTGACACTCACATGGTTTACATGGGTACAAAACAGAACTTTACATTACCCTACAATAATTAATTCTATTGAATTTTCTTACATTCATGTTTTCTTACAAGGAGGCGAATCACATGGTCGTAGATGGAAGGAATCAGCCGTTTCTATCAGTGAAAACCTTCGTATGTCCGTGGACGAAAAAACCTCTTTTAATAACAATGAAGACGATTCGACTGACGATAGCAACATAATGCTGGAGTATGAACCTCTAGCAATTCAAGAGTCCGTGCACTTTTACTTGGAGAGTGAGTTTAATAGCACAGAGAGCTCCTCACTGCTTACAGCCCAGTCTTCATTTGGATTTGTGACAGGGTTGCATAATACAACTGATGAAATTGAAAATGATGAAGCCTTACAGAAGGAATTTGATGATGTCAGATGCGCAAGTCAAAGACTTTTTGTTGAACATGGCTCTCCCAGCTCAATTGACGTTTCGAGTGATGAAGATAGGAAAAGCGTCAAAAGAAAACGTGACAAAGGTTCCAGTTGTGAATGTAAAACTGATGAACATCAGTTAACCATAGAGGATATATACACCCAAGACAAATACCCCTCTAACTTCAGTAATAGCCATAGTCCTGTCACAACAACAGACCGAAGGAAGCAGGTTAAAATCTTAGGGGCTTCCTTCAAGTCTCACAAATCTTCAGACATTGATAAAAAATGTAAGAATTTTGCATTGAATACAATCCCCAAAGTTTTTAATGATTTGACCCCATTCAAAGACTGTGTAACAGAAAACTCTGTGGTAAACATTTTGTTTCTTGTGACACAAGTCAATGAAACTCGTGATGTAAAGATCAAATCTGGTACTAATGCCGGAAGTTTTGTAGCAGTCTCCTCCCTTCTGGTTGCTGATGAATCAAAGTCTACTTTCAAGTTGACACTGTGGAGAGAGGCTTCAAGTTGGACAGATAAGATATGCATCGGTGATTTTGCTGTTGCAACAGGAGTTAAGGTTGGAAAATGGCGCGAGGAATTCGTTGGGCAAACCACATTTAAGTCTAGCTTCTTTAATCTGCATCAACCAGAAACCATTTTGTCAAATGCTTGTCTTAGATTAGTGTCACAAGAAAGATTCAACAGTATTTTTAGATGGGCAAGGTCAGAGCACCCTTACTTTTTTGCCGTTTCTCGTGTCACACGAACTGTTGAATTTACTGAAATGGCAAGGTTACGAGACAACACTTTGGTGCACTTCAGAGGGAAGGTTATGAGTGTTCATGGAACTTCTGCTTCAAGTACTTACCGTTTTGGTAATCAGCAGCTGTCCAAGATTACAGTTGGTAAGCTCTTGGTTTTCACTCTATCGATAAGCCTATGTGGATGTCATATGAAATGAAGATTTGGATGTTAGAGAAAGGCCAAAATTCCTTTGTGCGGTGTTGTTCCCTTTCACTCCTCTCTAACCTCTGAAAATGAACCAAAATAACCTATGACAGCCTACTGTCACGCACAAATACAGTACCATACCTAAAAAACCGCTCTCAAGCTTTCAGAACGAGCCAAAACAAATAACACCCTCTGAAATTTACTAGATAGGTACTTGTGTCACCCCATGTTCAGGTTTTTCCTGACTTACGTGATGACATTGTCAAATTGGGGAAGGGAATAGGCAAGATGCCGACCCCTTGCCACAGAGTTTTATACTCAAAGGAGAGCTTAAGCAGTGAAGATTAGAACGAGAATGGGAGAAAACAATAGGTTGAACTTAGTTACACCATATTTTATTATTCCTCTGTTGAAAAGGCATGCTGTCAAATCCGTCCCAATAGACACTCCAGTATTCAAAGATATCTTGTTGGTTACATTTCTCAAATAGGGGTACCCAATAGTCCATAATTGTGGCCGCGCTGCAGTGTGTAATATGTACACCTTTCTGATGCTCGGTTCATTTAACAATCATTTCAGTATGAAATCAGTTTTCAGAGCAGATAGAGCAGTTTTCAATTGAGTGTTGAAAGTAATAAGCGAATTGCATTGGTTTTGCATTACTTTACTCAGTGATTGGTTCGCCATTTTTTCTACCAATCAGAAGTGAAACCGAAACCAATCATGGCTCGCGCGTGCACATTTTCCCGTGCTTTGTGTCGGCCACGTGTCATTACTTCGAGTTTTAATTGGTTTACTGGATTGTCTCTGTCCTTTTTGATTGGCCAAAGTAATTACTTTGGTTTTGGTTTTACGACACTCGTTTGAAACTCGCTCTCTGACCAGAGATGCCCCAGATTAGACGCACGCAGATTTCAATAAGCGTCACGAAGTGTCCCCATGATTTTTTTTCCCCAACTTCAACATCACTGGTTTCTCAGAATACAGACAATTTACGACACAAAGTGTCCCCCAAATGCTGCCTCTCGAGTTAGGATGAACTGCTGCATTTACTCTGACCTAAAATTAACGCCAATCTTTATCCCAACCTTAGAAAAAGGAAGGAAATGCTTAGACTGGGGAGTCAGGATGGCTTAGTGGTTATCAACCGCACCCCCCACCTCTGTGACCCAGGTTCAACTTTCGCCTCGTGGTCGTATGTGGGATGAGTTTCAGTCGATCTCAATCTGACTCCGAGGGTATT
>NC_090870.1:36637942-36682942 GCF_036669935.1 Montipora foliosa | reverse complement strand
ATCTAAATATCTTACTAACCCAGTTTCTTCGGGTCGTACTGTACATGTAAATTACGGTTCCTTGTTTCGTCGTCGAATGAATTTATGGCCCTCGTGCGAAAACACGAGGGCCATAACTAACGGTACGGCCTTCAAACCCGGTTAATAAAAGGTACCGAACTGACCAATACAGTGGCCATCTTGGATTTTCACTGCTCAGAGGAATATCTTAATGAATGCCAAAGGGATATGTCTGTAGATGAAATTAGGTTATGGTTTTACAATTTCGAAACGAGGTTGAACTTTTGCAAGTAAAGTACAACAACTAATCTGGCTTGGAAAATTGTCACCAAGAACTCAATTTATATCCTCATCATGTGTGCCTTTTGCCATATGGGCATGCCATAGTATCTCCTTTACAACAATAGAATACAAGATAACCACTGTATCTGTAAAAAGTTGTATTTGCCACAATCAGCTGAAGCACTTTCCACACTTATTTATAAATACAAACATGTAAAGATGCAGTAAATTTCCGACTATTTTCTTGTTTTTGCAAAACATGATAATTATGTTTTTACACATTTAAATTTTCGAAATGCCTTGTATGGTGTATGAACACAGCACATACAAATGAGCAATATTTATACTTATTTAAGATCATTAACATTAAATATTTTTCTATATGTTCTTATATGATCTTAGCCTCATCTTCAAATGAGCCCCAATCCTCTTGAAAATATTCGGGTGAGGACTTTTGCATGCTATCCCTTGTTTAACTATTTCACTAAACTGGCCCCCTATTCACGAGTTAAATCATCTGGCATTAAACAGAGTACTTGAAGATGATTTATGTGTCACTTTTTTTTAAGGAAAAGGGTTAATTAATTAATTAAAAACGCCTTTCGTGTGCTTGTTGCGGGGCTTGTTGCAATTCCAGTGTTACATAACCATTGCATTTTCCATCAGTGATTCAGCACTTGTTTTCAATCGGTCTTGAAACTCCCCTGCTAAGGTCCTTGCTGCTACTGTGAGAACTTGTCTTTTACTAGAACCTTCACATAATAAAAAGAAAAAAGCCACCCATTAGCACTTCTTCCTTCTGCTGTCATTAAATTACATACACGTAGAACACAAATTACAAGGAAATGTTGGGTTAGCACAACAAGACCCTCAAGCAAATAAACTTACGTGATGCTATGATCCTCACACCTGATTTCATATCCGCAGTTCACTATATGATTCATTTCACATAGCATTTCGTTCGTCAAATAAAATTTATAAGCCCTTTCAATGAACCGGTGATCCTCAATTCAATGTTAGAATCAACGTTAGTTAATCCCCTAGTGTGAGTTAAGTATGAAAGCTATGGAAATACGGACGTTATTTTCTCCTCACTGATTTAGAACCTGAAATCCTGAATAAAATTGTTGCAATATTTTTAATTTCCTTGTCCATATCAAAACACTTTGTTTTGGCCTAAATCTTAATGTCATGGCTCCCTGACACCGCCAAAACAATGTTGAGACATGGCTGGGATATTTGGGCTTCTCTTGGACAACATTATGATGGAAGGGACCACCATGAACCCTCTTTTCAATGGCCAAAAAGGACCATTTTTCAACATGAAAAGTGGGAAAATCGCACCTCTTTTGTCCGGGCTTTCGGATTTTTAAGGACATTTCAAATACAGTTTAACCTCCATTCATATCCAAACTTGCCGAGACGAAAATGATGATACACGCATGCACATTATTTTGCATGTTCGTTTCAGGCTATAATGAGCATTAAGATGGAAAATATCACTCAGGAAGAGGCCCAACTGAATAAAAACTGGAAAACTTAAACTCCATGTCCTATCACTTGTCTATAACCATGATTTACAGTCTATAATATTACTTTTCTTATGAAAATCAGTAATGGGATAAAAGGTCCAGACAATCACTTCATTTTGCTATCAAGGTCAGTGCAATCAATGTTTGACTATCATACAATACACAATGTTCAAACTGTACAATTCCTGTGAATGTCCAAGTACATGTAACCCCAAGCCACCCATAACAGCCCCAAATGAGCCATACCTGAGATTTTAGAGTGCCAGTCTCCATGTGTTTGTCCAGATCCTAAAATAACTTCTCCAAGGGTAGGTGACAAGCCTGACCACCGCAGATTGTAATTTGATGGTGTACTCTCCTCTGCTTTTTTGATGTAAACTTTAGGAATTTGAATAGACTGTGAAAAGGTTTCAAGTTCTAACTTTGTACTGGGGTCGCTGAGGGCTAGACATGTCAAACCAAACCACCTAAAGAAAGTAAGATGAGAAGTGTACAGAAGAAAATAATTAATCATTAGAAAAAGTTTTTGTCAATAAATTATGTCATCACATACATGTAAATGAAACATTACCGTACGGCTGTGATCTTGAAAACGTCATGAGTTAAATATGAGCAGATTTAAAACATTTAACAATCCACAAAAAAATGATAATTAAGCATGCCAAGTTTTTTATTCAGCCCACTTCAAAATAGATCAAAAGCTTCTAAAAAAATTGGTTAACCACTTTAGTTCCGTTGGTTCAAGCTATCTGAGGTAATTACTGTAGCGACAGCAGTTAAATTGTGCGCGCGTGATGTACGACACTTAAAGCGGCGCGCGCTTCAGCAACAAATTTTGCACGCGCAACATTGCGCAAGTTTTCAACAGGTTTCTTATTTAAGCTGTTTAACGCTCAGTTTCTAGACTTTGCATCCTTAAGAGTACTATTCCTAGTTGTTGGAAGTTTCTTTAACGTGTATTCAGTTATGTAAGGCTTTTTAATGCGTATTAGTTTCTCGTGTATGCTACCGTAGTCTCTAGATCTTTCGAGTAAGTTCTATGGTGTCGCAAAAACTCACGCGTAAGCGCCGCGACACCCAACTACCGTTATAAAAGGTTAATTTTATCGTTTACAAGATCAGTTGACGCAAGATATGTTAATTCACCACAAGTTAACAAGTTTCTCCAAGTTTATTATTGTTCTGGTGATCAAGGCAGCACCAAGGTAATTATCTTTGGCGCTATTTTAGTTTGTTTATGTACGCGGTCTGTAGCTTTACTCGCTTAAGTTCAATTTCATCGCTTATAATTGTAAAATAAAGATTTAAGGCTTCAGTTAAAGTCAAGTTGTATACGACATCGTTTTACCGTTATTTGTAGATTGATCTTAAGTTTTTTCCTTTTACTTTTGAAACTTTTGAAGCGTGTAAGACATTTTTATACCCTGTTATTTTCGCAATCTTATTTTGTAATTTATTTGTATCTTTTATTTTAGTTCTCACGGTGTTTATAAAGTTTTAAGGGATTTTAATAAACATCAGTTTGTGAACAACGTCTAACCAAATCACTGGAGCAATAATTACTGGTAAAATGATCTAACGAATGTACGGTATTAGCATAGCAGTGTTCAAAGGGTAATCATGAATGTTTGCCCAGTTAATAGTTTTTGATCATTTATATATCAAAGGTGCTTACTATTGTTTGGGGAATTTGCAAACTCCGACCCAGTAACAAAAGATTGTCCTTACCATCAATAAAAAGATTATTTACAGGGTTCGTGCTGGATTTTCTATTCTCTCCTTGCACAAATCCCAAGATACACCTCTTTCATCCCTCTAAATTTTGCATAATCATTGTTTGCAATTTCTTCTGGGACATGAAGATGTCCCAAGAGAAATCGAAAACAATGACTATGGAAATCTTTTTGGGGATGTGAAAGAAGTGTATGGCGGGATTTGTGCGAGTGGAGAACCAGAAATTGAGTTTTCAAGCAGTGTTTGCAAGAAGACTTCTATGCCATACATCGTGTTTTCTTTGCTCAAAAGGCCTACCTTGATATCCTCTACGCATCGGACCGTGACTACAAATGAACACCTCTCATAAAACAAAATGGCCTCCATTTCATCATGTGGTACAAACAAAAGGATCCCACAATGCAATGCTTCACACAAGTTCTTTCCCACATCCTGTGAGCTAAGTGCATGCACCATGGTCCAATTTGGGCTCAATTTTTGAAATGTCTCTTTAACTTAGCAGGACGCAATCTCAACAATTTCAAAGATTTTCATGCAAGAAAAAATTCAAGCAGTTTCCCGCCAAATCCTTTTTTAAGGGCTTCTCAAGCGCCCTTGAAGTCCAAAATTAAATTCAAGGGGTTTTCAAGGTCTTCAAGGAGTAGCACAAACCCTGTATTTAGAGGGAGAGTACAAAACGCTGAGCCCTACTCTGTGGAGTACCCTATGGAGTACCTAAATGGAGTACCCCTAAAAATCATTTATCAGTCAAATTAAATTCTTTATCACCATGGTGAGGTATTAGATGTACATACCTTCAATTAGTTTGAACTTTCTAGCTCTCCAATTGTTACAGTTTGATGCAGTTCACAAATTGACCACCATCTTGAAATTTCATAGGTATTTCATGTATACCTAATTATAGTGTATTTAACACGGGCTCCTCCCCTAGATCCGCCACTGCATATATTCCCTTTTGTACTCTTATGAAATTACCTTGTGCACATAAATTCTCCATTCCATAAATTTCCATACAGGAATACATGGGCATACACAGGCCTGTGTGGGTATGCAGGGGTCTATGTGTTCTTACAAGTATTTGTCTAAAAATGCGCTATAATAAGGGACACACGAAATGCCTATGAAACTTCAAGATGGCGACCAATTCATCAACTGCATCGAACTGTAACAATCGGAGAGCTCGAAGACTGAAAATAAATAAAGATATGTGCATCTAAATGCCTCACCATGTTGATAAAGAATTTAATTTCACTGATAAATGATTTTCAGGGGTACTCCATTTAGGTACTCCATAAGGTACTCCACGGAGTAAGGCTCTGCGTTTTGTCCTCTCTCGTATTTAGAACTGAAAGTACATAAAAACAGGGAATGTAAACAGGTTGATGGCACAACAAATTCCTGTGAAAAGCACCCAATGAAAACAGAAAATGTGGTAAGTGCACAGCCCCCTACCAGACATAACTGAAAATTGTCCATTACTATTGCCTTGTAGTTTAAATTTCTGGACTTTTTTGACTAAGTGGGTTGCACCAGTTTGTAAAACACTTACTTTCCTGGCAAAATCTCTGATATCATTTCCTCAATGCCAATTATCACCTGCGTCTCAAGAACTTTCTTCCCTCGCCCAAGGTTTGCTATTCTGTGCTGTGCACCCTTAACTCCAGCCGAAAATCCAACTGGTAAAGGGGCAATGCTGGAAACAGAGGGATGGGCTTGTGCTGCAACATGCTCAAACACTTGCAGAAAACCATCCTTAATTGCCTCAATTGTCTCTGAATCATTTGTTGTTATTACTAAGGAAATAGACTGGTCTCTGCCATCTGTCAAAAGAAAATTAAGTAGAAGGAACAGAATAATTGAGCACAGTGATGTAAAATACGGTAGAAATCTGTTATATATCATACTTTTCTTAAGAATAATTATATTAAACAGCACTTAATACTTTATAACATTATGCAGTTCACAATAATTGCAGGCCAGGCCACAAGACCAGGAACTGCATGCACATAGACCTTGGGAATAAGGTGCAATATTGATCTTGCAATGTACAGTTGAACCCTGTTTTATGGACAAAGCGCTTAATACGGACACCCTGTTGTTATGAACACTTATCTTTGTCCCGAAAGCAGGCCCAAAAATTCTTTCAAAATTCAACCTGCTTAATATGGACGCCTAATACGGACAACAGACACTTAGGTATACATTAACTTGCATAGGTCTTATACACAGTGCTCAAAATCATTTGTTGGCAAAATAATCAGTTATTGACATTTGAACAGCAGTATTCAACTGCCTTTACAAGAGATGATAAAGCTCATTAAAGACAAAGTTGACAAGAGTGTTCATATTAGCGAGGTTGACTTCCTATGAGAATTAGTTGATGGGGAAGAAAAAATGTGCATAAATGAAAGACATAACTTTAATATTTCGTACCATTCTTATAGAATTAGCCAATACAATAATGGTTAATGCACAGTGGTAAAAATGAGCAACTTATAGACTTATAGACTCATAGACTTAGCTACGGAAAATGGCTACTTTGTACACAGCCTCCAGACATTCAGTTGGTTGCTGCTAATGTTTTGTTTTATATCTTTTACATTTTGCTCCCAAAATGTGTACAGTGCTCTATTTTTGTCTTAATTTACCCAACCTGCTTAATAAGGACACCCTGTTAATATGGACACTAAAATGGTCCCTTTGGTGTCCGTTTATCCAAAAAAGTGTCAAAGATTTTGGGAAAATGTGGTCTCGGTTCAAGCCATGAACTCTGCGTCATGTGTTGGTTGAGTTTGTTAGTCTTCTAATCAGTTTGGACGATTTTCAGGGTAATCTGGTTTTCCCCACTCTAATCAAAAAACCTCATTTGATTTGACCTGTTTTAGTTTCACATGCTTTAATTTCATTTTAGTGTTCATTAAACATGTGGCAAAATTTGTTGAGAAGAACTTGACATGGAAAATACATTATTTTAAAGTTTGTTATCTGAAAAGACTAAAAAGTCCAGCTTTACACAGATGCTTTGAGAAATGTACTTGTATCCTTTCTTCTTTAGAGGACACAATAACCCAGTGGTTCCACTTACGTTCAGTTGGTTACCTTCTCACGGTAGTTTGACAACTAAGTGCAATTCCATTGACCCTAGCCTGTGTACGTCCGTCGGGAGGAGGCGGATGTACACAGACTAATTGACCCTTACAGAGAGAACACCATTTGACAGATTGTTAAAGATAATTACAATTTTTTTTAACTTCACAATCTCTACGCAAAGTAGATAAAAAAGTGCATTGAATTATGTTGGATTTTTAATTATTATTCAGAGATCATTTAGGAGTCTGTGTGGCCCAGCGGTTAGGGCCCTTTCCTTGAGATCCTGGGATCCCAAGTTCAAGACGCATCCTGGCCACTGGTTGAATTTGTTCCTGGTAGTCCCTGGTTCGACTTCTCAGCTGCACTTGTAAATAGCCAACTAGCTTGCCTCCAGCCAGTTGGGATTCTTAACAGTTGTTGTTGTTGTTGTTGAATGTTCTGCTCTGTCGCAATTGTGTTTCAGTGGCCCTGAAAAGCCGTTATGGGGAGTGGTCAATTAAATATGTATCACATCGTATGTATCATCAAACCACCAGACATTATTCTTATAAAAGATGGTAAAATTTTAGGTAAAGGAGAAAGTAATGACAGACAATTTCCTCATTACACGAGCAAAATGAAATAGGTGAAAATCTCATTAGCACAAACACTTTTTGACAAACCTTAAGCTATGAAAAAATATAGCTAAAAGAAAAATGATGAAATCCTTACGCATGTAATCCTCCATTTCTGGATCAAGTGTAGTAATCACACTTTCAACTGATGTCTAAAAAAATTGAGAAAAAATAGAATGTTGAGAACAAGGTCAAGACATTAGCCTCTTGATGGATAGATCGCAAATGCCAATATGTGAACAGCCATGCAAGAAACAGGAAGGTGTTATGACCAATAGATATTATTGAATTAATAATAATAATAATAATAATAATAATAATAATATCTTTATTTAGACTGAAAAGACCGATCAGTAAAATCAAAAGATTTGCTGGTATAAACCAGTGATCAGTAAAAATAGTAATCAGTATTGTAAAGAGATAAAAATGTATAGATATTAAGATGTGTGCAAAAATATATATACAGGATCACATCACAAAATGAGATACTGTATTAAGACTGACGGAGACTACAAACATGCAAATTTACATTGAGATTTAGAAAATAATTGAATAATTTTGACTTAGAGTAGACTTAAAAGCCCTTAGAGTAGGCAAATTCAAGTTATGCAGTGTAGCATACAAGTTTTAAGTATGTATGTTTGATGCTAGCCTTGTATTATTAACGCTTCACTTTGCTCCTACTATATTTAACCCAATCCAGTTTTTGGTTCTGTCACTAGCTGGTAGTAACTCGTATCAATTATTATAATATTATTATAATTGGACTATAGTTTTTTATCTTTTTCTTTTTTTTCCCACCTTTTTCTTTGTTTATTATTAACTTTGGTTACTTTATTTAGTTACTTTCTTGGCTATTTTCAATTTTATCCTATTTTAATTACAACCCAAATAAACTAATAATATTAAATCTTTTAACAACTCAGCTCATTTAGTCCCTACTATTGTGAGTAGTTTTTTGGGACAAATTATTAAGTCCCTTACTTTAATGCTGCCTCTTCTGTTTTTTGTGGAAACATAAATAAATGTTTGTTGTTGGTGTTGTTGTACACATGGCTGATTTGCAATGAGTTTATACTAACAGTGTCTTACAATGATGATGTTTCAAAACAAAACACTGAACGTTGACTAGATCGAGATCACAGATCGTGTCTGTTGTGATACCTTTGTCTTCTCAACGATATTTCTTCCCAAGTTTTGTGTTGTCTGCAATCCAGCCGATACAGCACTAGACATCCAGCCCCACACTCCAGCAAATGGATCTTCATCGCTGTCCCGACGTTGCCACGTTGATGAAGACGAACCCGAAGGATCACTCGGATTTGTAGGCTCAACAGGTGAAGAAACACCTGGTCTTATTTTCTGTTGAACAGGACTTGTACTTCGATTTTCAGGTAGGGATCGAAGCGAACTTGCGGCCGATAAACTCGACGTTTTCTCGGCAGATGACACAGGAGAAGTTAACGAAGCAGTCGTCGTCGTAGATGGAGAGGTAGAGTCGATTTTTACATATCCTTCCTCCTCTAAAGCGCTTTCTACCTCTTTACTAATGTCCATATTCATCGAGTATGTTCGTTATTTTTAAATCCGTACAAAATCCTTACGTTGATGCTAATTTTCGGGTGAATAAGTCGTCTAATTTTCAATACCAAAACAAACGCTTTTAGGAAATTCCATCCAATGTTGAATAGGCACCATGGCAGAGCCTCGCTTTCACTGTAACAAAGAATCATGTGCCGGGAACGGGTAGGATAACCTTTCACCATTGAGCACTGAGGAGAGCTCTGGAGAGGGTGATTTTGCAAGTTCGTCCCCAGGCTCTCTCTTCTTCCCTTCCTTAGAGCGGGAGAGGAGTGGAGAGAGAAGAAAGGGAAGAAGAGAGACCCTGGGACAAGGTTGCTTGGCAGCCGTTTTTTGGATGTCACGTAACGCCCCAAACTCCCTGAAGAGACTAGAGTCCACTAGACTTGCCACAAGCGGCGGGTCTAACTTGCAGGTCGCAGGTCATTGTTTCACCAATACGGGACGTATCCTAAACATTCTTAAAAGCTAAGGTTAGCTTTTATGAATGTTTAGTATACTTTCTGTATTGGTGAAACAGTGACCTGCAACCCGCGACCTGCGACCTGCGACCTGCAAATTAGACCCGCCGTGCCAAAAGTCGACCTCACGAGAATCCCAGGAGAAAATGTTTGGCGAGCGAAGGGTGATTTTTATGAGATGTAGGACTTTTCGAAAGTCTAGAAGTTTACGAAAGTTAGACGAAACCCGTCGGAGTAAAAAACACATTTTACAACAAGGAGCTTAACCCCAAGCGCCTTTTTTAGACGCGGACGGCAACCTTTGATTTGAGAACCAGAAGCCTGATTTAACTGCAAATCTTAACCTTTTGTTATTGAGAGGATTGTGTTACAAGGGGGCAGGTACAAAACACAGGTCAAAGATCCCAATTCACAGGTCATCGTTTTACTAATACAGAAGCAACCCTAACCGTTTACAAATGCCAACAAGAGGCCTACTTAGGCCTAAACACAGGTCACAGGTCATGTTTTACAAATACAGAAGTTCTGCAATTGTAAAACAATGACCTGTGACCTGTGTTTTGTACCAGCCGATTACAAGGTCATACTGAAAAGCGACATGTTGATGCCTGGTAAAGTGGATATTGTTTTCTTTGCTTGATTTCAGCGCCCATACAACAGAAATAAGAAATTCCGCACCAAAGTGGCCACGTCCATTTCTAGAATTTATCATATCTTCGATATTGCGACATTTTCGAGAAATGCAAGTTATTCGATCTATGCCAATTATATCAGGCTTACCGTAAATGAACTCTCAAATGAACGCCTCTTATCTAATAACCCCCCCCCCCCCACCCCCCAACGCCATTAAGTTTGTTTTAAAAGCTTGCCTTCTCTCATAAGCCCCCTATCTAATAAACGCCCCCGATGAAAATTGCTCCAAAATACTAGGAAATGGCGAAATAGAGCAAAATCAGTCGATTTATTAATTTCATTGCTTGATTAACATCGGTTTATTTATTGTCATGTTCAATTTCAAGTTCAAAGTAAGGATAGCGCTCTTTGATCTTCTTTCCTGCCTGTTCGAGCTTGATAGCATCCAGGAATGACAAGACCGACTTCGCATTTTCGTTTTCCGCATACTTGGACGGTAAGGGAGTTCGATTCAGACGCATCTAGAAAACCAGCAAGGATTCTGGACTTCAGCGTTTGGTTATAATATGAAAACAAGTCGCACTCGTTGAAGCACAATCTTGATTGTAGCAAAAGCGAAAAAAATTAAATTAGAAACCATCGAGTTCAAAAGCCGTCAACCCGCAGTCGAGATTCTTTTAACATAAACACGTTTTTGGCGGAAAGCATACTGTATTCAGTTTTGTGGAGTTCGTTACGAGAAAAAACGCCTCCTATCTATTAAATGCCCCTCTTGGATCCCTAAAATTAAATAACCGCCCCGAGCGGTTATTAGATCATTTACGGTACGTGTACACTTGCTCTTCACCCTACCTTCGACAGAGGATTAGTATTACAAAGTGTCCTTTACAATTTGCTCCTCAGCTCTGACTTATAAATAACGCTTACCTAAACACTTGCCTAGTTGTTAGAAATGGTATGAACGGTACACTTCGAGTTGGATTTCAAAATTGGCGGACACAGGAATGCCGAAGTAAATAATGAGAAAAGGAATCGGAAAATCAGGTCATAGCATATTGCCCCTTGATCGCTTTCAAGACCCTCACAACATAATGATTCAACGTGACTTAGAGGCTGCTTATATGAAGAAAGTAAAATCTTAGAAGGTAAATATCCAGAGAAGCATCTCTTTTCTCTATTCAGTTTACAGGTAAAAAGCTGTTCATGTTCCCATTAATTGAAGAGATAGGGTGTCTACGTACCAAGAGAACAACTCTCACCAGTCACAAAAGATGCAAAAAACTGTTCGAGGAAGTAATCAGAATTCGAAGAAAGCTCATGTGACTTCCTCAGTTGCAGAGCGCGGGAAAAGCGTGCGGTTTTGCCTCCGATTGGTTGATTTTTCGAGCCAGATCCAACATTCAAGTTAAATCTTGATTGGGCGTTCCACGATCCTGGCAGATAGGATCAAAATTTCAAGTTAAAAATTTTTATTTTGAACTTCAATCATTTCAGAGAGAGCTCTAATATAAGGGCCATTGTTGTTTTCATGCTGAAAAGCCTGTGCCGTTTTTATCTTTTAATCAAGTCAAGGTGGTTTAGCGGGTATCAACTGCGCCTCCCACCTCTATGACCCGGGTTCAACCCTGGCCTCGGGTCGTATGTGGGATGAGTTTCAGTCGATCTCAATCTGACTCCGAGGGTTTTTCTCCGGGTACTCCGGTTTTCCTCCCTCATCAAAATCGACTCTCAGCCAATTACATCATGCTGCAGGCGGATACCCTCGATAGGGATAACCTCTGGTATCTTTCCCGTTCATTGAATTAAATGAATAAAGTTGGTATTAAGTTTGATGCACACATTGTAAAAACAGGCTAACGTCAATTAAATTATTTTTGGATCAACTGCGTGAGAAACCATTGTTCAATGAAGCCTCGGAGTGCCATTGCTATCTCCATCAGTAAGGTGGAGAACAATGATTACCTGTTCTCAAAAATAGCTACATTGACTGTTATTGTAGAACACAGAAAACGAATCACAAAGGTTGCTAACGGCAGATTAACAAGAGGACAGTGGAAACCTAGTTAATAGAGGGGAGTGGTTTTGAAGCTCGGCAAACATCAAAGGAGCAAACAAAGATGCATGCCAAGATTTAGGTTGGAAAGTCCACGACCGTGCACAATCTTTTGTTTTGCGTCATACACTATGCATGAATCACGTAACCAACCCGTGTCTGTTGGTTAGTTCCTCTGTACGGAGTAAACAACTATTGTGTTTTGTGCACGGTCAAGGCCAAAAAAGAGAACAAAACAAAGAAAGTTGCCGGGTTTCATAACCATTCCCGTCTATTAACTATCGTGGAAACAATTGTAACAAAGTTCTTTTGCATTCATTTCTTTCCTACTTATTTTCGTTTGTATTGCTTATGTTGTTTCTTTTCGGTTTTTTGATGAAAATGTTACTAAACTGTGAAGAAATATATAGTAAATTTTTTAAGTCCCTTGGTGCTTCTTTAAATCCGAGTCGGAATTCTGCTGTTAAATCATTCACCAACAAAATTGTATCAAGGAATGTATTAACTACGCATAAAACATTTTTAGAGTCATTTTCTTCTACGGACGATAAAACTGAGAAACTGAACGAAAACTTGAATTTTTTGAATTTCACTTTCTATCTTTTTCACCAAATGTAAGTTTGAATGGAATATGCGGGAATAGCATCCGATATTATTCCGGCCTCTTTGTCGCTAATACTGATAGATACATTTTGCGCTGAAGTGTTAAGAATCACCAAAACGGTGTTTGATTGTGGCGTCAGAAAACCGATGAACTCCAACGAATTGCCTCTAGAAGAAGTAACAGAGATTCTCTGAGATCCAGGAGGAACAAACTTGCTGAAATGACCAAGATGATAGAACATCGGCTGCGAAAGAAAAGAGGGAGAGAATAAATGAAGAGTAAAAAATTGCCGTATAGGAAGGAGATTCGAATTCTAGGGTAAGCTGGGAAAGAAAATCATTGCTTACGGTGCTGTGTCGAGAGAAGGTCAAGGCAAGGAGTGGGATCTAGCTGAGAATGCAGTTATGAAGCAGCTTTGGTAGGTTACAATGTATTTGGCGAGCAAAACAAAAACGAAAGACCAAACAACAAAAACGGTAACTAGTAGTTAAAGGGGCTAGGTCACGCTATTTTAGGTAATTTTGTTAATTATGAGCTCTAAACGTCAGATTGGCAGAGCAAGAGTCTTTCATTTGCAAAATCACGGCCACATAACAGCTGAGAATGATTTTCCAGCTGTGTAAATGACATTTTGATATAGACTGATATAAATTTAAAAAAAGGTGGGCCGACGTTTTTCAAATTTACCCAGATTCAATCCATTTCAATCCTCTCCAGTTTTGTCTATCCATGTCCCTTCTTGGCTTCCCTGTGTCTTGTTAGAGTTCTTCTAAAGTTTTGAACAGTTATTTTGATATTTTAAATAATTCTATGACCATTTGATCAGCGCTGAAATTGCCTAAAACTGCGTGATCTAGCCCCTTTAACAGTGGAATACTAACAATTAGATTTTGAATCACGGATGTTGCGTTTTTAGCGTTCTGATTAGAGCGAATTTCATATGACCTTGAAAAACAGAACGTAAACAAAAATGGAAAACATTTAAACATTGGTCCGTGAAAAAAATTGCGAACACATTTTCAAGGTCATACGAAAGTCGCTCTAACTCAATGAATCTCGGTTGTCATCTCTTGTACCGTATAACTTTACATGAAAACTGATTGCTCCGGCCTTTTTGTAAAATTGAAACTGTGTAATTTCAGTCCGGAGTTGAATGAGATTTACCACAGCTATTATTCCATTCGCGCTTTTTGGGATACGAGGTTGAATATAGGAAACTGGGCGCGTTGCCATCTCACATCCAATGCGCACTCATAGAATAATTGTCAAATAACAGCCAGCGTAAGAGTCAGATCAGCTAGAGAACTGTCAGATGAATTTTTTCGGTAAATGCAGGCCAGTACGCATTTTCAACGATATCGATATCCGGGAATCTCCGAGGACAACAAAAGATTCTCTTGAAAGCTCGTTTAAGGACAAAGAACGGAAACGAATCCGATGCGCCATTGTCAGGAAGTAACAGTGATTCTCAAACGGCCATTTGAGAAAGAATAAAATACACGTTAAATCCAATCCTAAGCAGATATCATTATATCCTTTACCTGTTTGTAAAATGCTTGGTTCTCAGCGTCAACTATGATCGGTGAGTCCACTATATTATTTACCCAGTTTGGCCCGCCCTCCATGTTCAGTGCTAGATTCCAGTCCACCCAGCCGGTTGACCAGTGTGATAAATTCTGCATTCAATTACGAAAGAATTGTATATAAAAAAAATTGTATGTCTTTATTTAGGTAGTATCAGGCATATGTCGTGGAGTACAAGTTCTCTCAATATTACCTGGTATTGAATTGAATTCGGAAGAGGAAAACCAGAGTACCTGGACAAAGACCTCTCAAACCAAAATAAAGAACTTGAACAAACTCAATCCACATTTTCGCCCAGTCCAGGAATTGAACTTACAATCCTGGACAAAAGTCTTGGAACACTTGAGCTAAAATGGTGTAAAATAAAGACCATCTATCACACAGCCCCCCTGCCTCCCCCCTTTCAATGTTGATTGCAATCCGGGAAACATTCAACTAATTTCAGCGTTTGCTATCAGTATCAAGTAGGTTGAGGCCCAATAAGCCAATAAGCATTTTAATATTGTCAAGCTTGTCATGGTAGATAAACTCTTGAGCCTTCACGAGTCAAGCAATCTCTGCAACTCTTGAAAATCTGCGTGATGTTAATCCTTAATTTTACTCAGCCCCATGTGATTACCTATACTAAATCATCTGTGCACCACCAGTTGCTCATGCAGTGTATGGTTTTACCTCAATGATGCTGTGACTGTATTTATTTCCTCTCGACCATTCCCCAAGGTGAACTCCTCTTTCAGAGGGTGGGCCTTTCCAGCCTGTACAAGCTTCAGTGTTTAGCAGGAAATGAGTAGGAAATCTAAAACAAAACAATCAAGTATATAAAAGTGACAGGTAGCCTTGCAATGTTGAGAGATTATTAACTCCCATCTGCACACCTCCTCCTACCTACTATTCTGTACAGACGTTTTTGGAATAAATTTCTCCCCCGAATCAATGATGTTCATGACAAAGTAAAACAATGCTAATTTAATAATGATAATAATAATAGATTATACATGAAATACTTGAAATATGAAGCAATTTAAGGAAAGGTTGATTTTTCCATGAAATAGGTACAATCCGTAGTACTAACAGTAGGATGAGGCAAATGTTTCAGTTCTTCTGTATGTCTCTAACCATGCATTGGCCGTTTTTATACTAGAGACGCATAATTCGTCTGGGACGAACTTGGGCAAACTTTTTTTCTGCGTCTGTTAAATTCGTCTAGTATAAAGACGGCCACAAGACGCATTATGCGTCTGGTCGAAGAATTTATTTTAGTGCGTCTTCGAAGACGCACTAAACTGGAAAGTTCGTCCAGACGCATTATGCATCTAGTGCCCGTCTTTATACTAGACGAATTTAACAGACGCAGAAAAAATGTTTGCTCAAGTTCGTCCAAGACGAATCATGCGTCTCATATAGTTCGTCCCGTCTTTACACTAGACGGATAACATGAGAGACGCATAATTCGTCTGGACGGATTATGCGTCTCTAGTATAAAAACGGCCATTATTAAGCTGTGGTTACATGGGCTTCCCATACTAAACCAAAAAAAGGGTAGCCTTTTAGGCTACATGTGTGGGGTACCACAGTACAACGCTAAGAACTGGTGAAGTAGATGAATGATAGGTATGAATAAATGAGGCTGAAAACGTACATACGTAATTATATACTTCACATGATTGCTGCAGGGAAGTGATAGCAACAATTAACATCAATGTGAGGTCATTATTTGAACCACTGATGAGAGGAAAGTCACTAAAATCACATTACAGAAAACAAGACTAGACTTTGAATTTCAAAGAAAATTCCACGAACGGTGCGTAATTCAACCAACTATTTGCTCAGGTGTAGCGAACATCATGATATTGTGTGCTTTCACTTTTGGCTTTGGATTTTAACTTCGGCCAGTTCATTGTTAATGACAGACACTGAGGCAGTATCGTTGATACCAAATACTTTTAATTAGAATTTTCTCGCAAGGTCAGGGCCCGGTTGTTCGAAAGCCGATTAAGTTAATCCAGGGTTAGCGTAAAATTTTGTTTCATGTTTTCAACTTTTTGGTTAGAGTTTCTTTTGCTTATTTTTGTTTTTCAAGATCGACATCTACTAATGTAAATTTATCCGAATATCAGCGTCGAACAGCATTTGGGAGTAGAGAAATAAACTTCTTGGTTAATTTTTAATCTGGGATTAGCGTTAATCGGCTTTTGAACAACCGGGCCCAGCTGAACAATAAATATGCAAATTGCTGATCGGCGCACAGAACGTGAAATGAGCTCAAAAACTTCTTTTTTGTTTGGATTAGCATAAGCGCTGTTAGTTAATGTTACAAACATTGTTGCAAAAAGGTAAACAATGTTTCCTCCTACACTACCAAAGAAGTCTTACAACATGCTCTGAAATATCAGATCGCCGTAAATTCTGCCCAATGTTGTGGTATGAAACATGATTCAAGGAAATATGATCATTCCTGTTGTCTAGCACGTGACATCAATCTGCCAACGACTACATGTTTTCCACTGCTTTCTGTAAACGTTTCGTTTAATAAATCAAGACCTCTATTGAATTAATTCACAAGAATTGTATTCAACTTTCAAAGAAAATAAACATGTTTTCATGTTGTCAAAGCCTTTCATCAGAAGGAGTGAAAAGTATCGTCAAGACGTAGCTTATCTTTCTTTTGCATTGCGACAAGCGATTAAACTCTGCTCTCAGTCCAACAGTTTCGGGTGATGGTTTGTCTGGATGTATCCAGCCAAATGTCATCAATTGGCTGACCACTTTCAAATGAATAAAACTTTGATCTCAGTCAAACAGCTTCGGGTAATGGTCAGCCTTGTTAGCTAGCTAGCTAGATAGTTAGCAGTTTACAGACTTGATAGCAATAGTGTGGGATACCACAAGTAGCGGTATCCCACACAAAAAACTATAGAACTTTGGAACCACAATCGCAATTTCTTGGTCAACTATAATTACAAATAAAAACTAGCTGGTGGCAACCTACTTCTCATGTACTTGTGTCAGTACATCAGGGGGTACTAATTCTTCAATGTACCAGTGTAATGCAATACCAGATACATATTTGGCTGTCTGGGGATCACTAAGCATTGTATCCGCCCACTGATGTACAAACAAACGAGCATCATCCAACATCATGAGCTTGACACCTGAATAGCCAAACTTTGCCAAGGTTGGTCCTAAGTCCTTGTTTACAAAGTCCCCTTCCGTCTTTGCAGTAAAACCCATGCACTGGAAGGCATATCTATAAGGATGATGTTGACATATAATATTATTAGTTCCTAATAATAATTATTATCTAGCTGAGCACAAGTGCCGTTCTAATTGAGGAGACTGTAAAATAGTCAAATCTGTTCACACAACTGTAGTATGCGTTGCGGACCTATATTGTAGCAAGACATGCGCAGTTGTGTTATAAAACGAAGCATATGGCGTGTTGATTAAATCTTGTGTTAAATCCGTGTTGCTATGCGTTAGATCCGAAACAGTCTACAACAACATTACAATAAATCAATTAAATGTTCATTTTTGGTTAACAACTGAAACTGAAGTACCCAGAGAAAGCTTTAGCTAAAGACAAAGGCCCTCACTGCTGCACAAAGCTTGCTCCCCTAACATGATAATGAAGACAGAACTGGATCAAGGAACTAATAAGGTGTATTCATGCTGAAAGGCATGCAAGCATTCAACACACTAGATTGATTGATTGATTGATTGATTTGCTCATAATGGCCTTTAACATCCTAATTTAAAAGATATTGTTTATGTTACAGTGTTCACATCAATGTCTCCGTGGGAAATAAGTCAGAAAGGGGATAGGGGGTGGCGGGCTCTGCCTCTCCGTCACAAGTTTCAATTTAGTTAAGAGGGCTGAAAAGGTAATGTAATTGTGCTGTCATAAACATACAGGTCACCTCTTTACCAGAAGTCAACCACTCAAAATAATATATCTGTAAGAGTGTAACTTAAATTGCTATCTTTATTCCCATGCAATCCATCTGAGAGCTACGGTAGCCCAAGTAATGAAAATTAGTCTACATAAGGACAGAGAAAATGTTGACCAGGGTGAGAATTGAACCCACATCATCTGGATTAGAAAGTTAAATGGTCCAAACACTTAAAATAGACAAAGGTATTTAGTTTCTAAAGAAACTGCGGTACTGCGTTGGTGGGGAACTGAAAAACAAAAATGGTTTTGTCAACTGAGTCGATCTTACTGGTAAGTTCACCACTGTAAAGAATTTTGAAAGCTGTTGTGTCAGGCATTAGTCTTTTTGTCAGAGCAATTAGGGCCAACACTGAAAATGTCAGCTTTTGGATTCCTTTACCGTGGTCAATTTACCATATCAACTCAGTTGATGAACCCATTTCTGTGTTCAGGCACTTAGGAGCTGGATGCTACCTTCAGCTCCTTTTAAATGAAACAAGGGCAAATTTAGTAATAATCACAAACCCTTTTAAAAACCCAGTTGATGGCTCATTTTGCACAGTGAGTCCCCAGATCTTGACTCCCTTATCCTCATAAGCCTTAAGGAACTTGGCAAAATACAATGCCCAGGCCTTATGGTATTGGTCGCCAGCTACTCCCTTCAATGTTCCAGCTCCCTGCATTTTTCCATTGGTCTTCATCCAAGCAGGAGCTGCCCAAGGACTTCCAAAGAATTTTATGTCCCGCTTGCTCATGTTCATAGCAATCAACATCATGGGAATTTTGAGACGTAAATCCTCCTGGGTCAAGCTAAAATTCAGCATTTGAAAATCCCCTTTATGGTCATCGTATGAGTAGGGATAGGTGGAAAAATCACAGCTTGCCATAGGTATTCGTCCAATTGAGTACTCAATGCCATCTTGAGAGAAATATGATGAAATGAGTTTTTCTTGTAAAGTAACACTAATGTTCAAAATGTTCAATCCAGCAGCATCTAAAATGCATCAGAACACATGTAAGATTGGTAAACTAGTTGCTTGGCAATGGACAAAAAGTCAACTGAAAAAACAGAGTCCAAGTAATATTTCAAAAATGAGTGTGAGAGCTTCATTGGATTTCGAAACGCTAGAAAACACTTGAAACGGGTGAGTGGTTTAAATGTTTTTGTGTGTTTGGAAATCAAATGAAGCATGACGCGTGAGTTTTTCAAATTATAATGCTTCTCCAACAAAAGGAATTATAATTTCAATCCTTTTTTTTTCAAGTCAAATAATTTTTTTGTACACCTCATTGTTGCTCAGAAGAAGGTGGGAGCTGTTAGCAACCACCTGTTGCCGTGTCAGAATGGATCATTTTCATTTTGTGATTTCAACTTGGACGGTTGCAATGTAACGTTTAAAGTCCATGGATATTAAGTAACGTTGTTTGTCTTGGTCATGGTTTAGCCATGATTTGTGAACATGCGATTATAATTAAGAGTGATTTTGTACTTGTTTCTAAATTAATTGATTTCAAACCACACGTGTTTGAAATTCATTTAGTGAATCAACAAGGAGTGTTTCATTGGGTTTCAAACTTGTCCGTGTGACCAGAATGGGGCAATGCAACTGGCTTATTAACTGATGAATTATTAATGAGTTCGAGAAGACCGGATTCAAAGCTACAACCTCTGTGACACCGGTTGGATGCTCAGTAGCTGCTGAGCTACTTGAACTCCTGGGCAGCTACAGTAGGTTGTTTATCTTGGTTCTGAATGGAGAATGTGTCCTGCTGGTCAGCAGATGGGAGAGTACAAATCACTGACCCCTAGTCCATGGACTACCTCTACGGACTGCCCCCAAAATACTATTTGAAGTGAGTTCTATTGGTCGTAAGCAGCATCACAATTAGTGCTAAGCCTAAACATCCATTTTAAACAGCGTTGGTCAAAAGTATTTAAGTCTAAGCACCCATTTTAAAAAGTTTATCTTTCATTAATTGTTTTACCAGTTTCACTTCACTTACATGAGGCATTAGGCCATCACAACAATTATTGAAAGCTAACCTTATTAAAATGGGTGCTTACCCTTAAATACTGTTGACCAATGCTGTTTAAAATGGATGTTTAGGCTTAGCACCAATTGTGACGCTGCTTGCAACCAATAGTACTCACTAAACAATATTATAGAATTTTTGGGGTGTCCATGGACGAAGGGTCAGAGTTTTTTACTCTCCTTCAGTGGACTCTACAATTCACGGGCCTACAAATTTTCAAATTCAACTATTGATGCTTAAGGTGTAAATGACCTGTGGGAAGGATGGGAAACTAGATGCTTGGGGCAAATTGTCCATTCAGGACCAAGATAAACAGCCTACATGTTGCTCCCTGGGAGTTCAAAGTAGCCCAGAATGGATAGTGTTACGGAGGTCGTAAGTTCGAATCCTACCTAGGACTGTAACTTTTCAGTTGTCTTTTCACCTGTGACCAAGCAAGTGTGTTCCTGTCCTTCTCACAGTCGCATTACACCTTGAGAAATGAAACATACTGGAACCATTCTTTATAGTAATGCACATGCATGCTGCTTGTGCAATGTTTCATTTCTCAACTTTAAATCATGCAGTTTTGTTTTCGTCGGTTGTTTTCAAGGCTAAGAGAGACGATCAGATCACGCAACAACTACAACAGATTTAATCACTCCAGTTGAGACGTTTATCATGAGAACATGTACAGGCAGGTACAACTTCGATCCAATAACAACAACAAGTCCAACAACGTTAGCTAGAACTTCTCACTTATAACTTGAGCTCGTTCGCGTAAATCCGAAACTTCTGGACAACAAGTGTTATGTAAACTGGCTATTAATAGCGAACTCGTGACCATTAACTTAATTATAGAAATTGACAAGTTCGTTTCTAGAACGTTCTGGAACAACAAGAAAAGGTAAGGAAACTCTAGAAAATTCTAAATATCATAACATCTTTCCCCTTTCGATACCAACTATAATGTTCACCCGTATGAGTCAGGGTCAAACTTCTTTGGTGGCCTGATTACGCGTCCATATCTTGACCTTGTTTCTTTCACTAAGGGTGGTTGAGGCGTGCTCACACTTGTCTCTGGTGTTCGTGCACTCTGTTCCAGTTTTCTTGATACGGGGGAGGGTGAAGGTCTGATGGTGATTTCGGCTTTCTTCACTTCAGCATTAGGTGAAGTTACAGGAAAGGACACGGTCAGGTCCGGCACATTGTGTGCACTCATACTCTCGTCTTCGTCGATGTCGAGCGAAGATTCTTGTAACTCTTCCTTTGTCTGACGCAACTGTTTGCGGTTTCGCCGGTAGTCATTACCATTCGCTTCGACCCTATAGCTGCGAGGTGCAATTTTACTAGAAACTACTGCTTGTGACCACTGAGTTTCACCAGGGAGTTTCATACGTACTATGTCCCCAGATTTAAATTCTGAAAGCTGCTTAGCATGCTGGTCGAAGTACTTTGCTTGCTTAACACGATCCTTTTTGAGAAGATCGCTCACCGATTTGTTACACTTGAGTAGAGATTCCGAGAAGGGAAGTAGTGTCTTGGTTTGGCGACCAAAAAGACGTAGACAGGGTGACATGCCCGTTTGCGGCAGTAGGGGTGTTGCGGTGATCCAATAAACCAAGATATGGATCAGACTTGGACAGTAAAGCTTTCTTCATTATCGACTTGCATGTTTTGACGGCACTTTCAGCCATCCCGTTAGCTTGAGGGTACCGAGGTGAGGTAGTGACGTGCTTGAACTTCCATGCTGTTGCAAATCTTCGAAACTCTGAAGATGAATACTGTGGGCCATTGTCTGAAACAACAGCATCAGGCACCCCATGACGCGCAAAATGCATCTTTAGTTTACAAATCACAGCTTGTGCAGAAGAATCGGAGAGATGATCCAACTCAATGAAGTTGCTGTAATAATCGACAAGAACAAGGTAATTGCGGTTCTCGAAAGTAAATAAGTCGGTCGCAACTCGCTGCCAAGGTCTATCAGGGACCGGGTGAGGTTGAAGAGGTTCACCAGCTTCTTCTGGCTTGACACTCTGGCATATAGAACACTTATCGATCGGCTCCTTGAGCTGTGCAGCCATTCCTGGCCAGAAGAAAACTTCTCTTGCCCTTTGAAGACACGCTTGGAGTCCTTGATGGGACTTATGAGTTTCCTCCAGCATGGAGCGGTGGAGACTCTCTGGGACAACAATCTTTGTTTCTTTAAAGATCAGGCCATTATGGAGTGTCATCTCTTCTCGGTATTTGAAAAACGGCTGTGCTCTAGTGCGTACCATGGCAGTTGTAGTCGGCCAACCGGCGCGTATGACCTTTGACAACACTTGTAGAGATTCATCTGCAGATATTGGCAGATCCTCAACAGAATTAACAGTTTCTAGATCCTTGCAGAAGGGTAAAGTGTTCGGGGTCTTTGAACTCTTGGGTAAGGCACGAGAAAGAGCATCGGCAAAGTGCATCTCTTTGCCAGGCTTGTAGACGAATGTCAAGTCGTATTTTTGCAAACGGAGCATCATTCGCTGTAGTCTTTTTGAGGCTGTGTTGATAGGCTTCCTCTGGATTGCAATCAACGGCTTGTGATCTGTTTCCACAGTGACATATTTGCCATAAATGTACTGTTCAAAACGCTCGCAGGAGACTACGATAGCAAGGAGTTCCTTCTCGATTTGCGCGTAATTTTGCTCTGCGATAGTTAGAGCTCTATTCGCGTAGTGTACTGGCTGTCCATCTTGAAGGAGCGCCGCGCCGATTCCGTGCTGAGAGTCATCGCACTGTATAGTAACATTCTTACTCACGTCAAAGTACTGTAGAAGTGGAGCTTTAGTAACAAGCTCTTTAATCTTGTTGAATGACTCTTCTTGAGGTTGTTGCCAGCACCATTCAACTTCCTTTTTCTCCAGCTGTCTTAGGGGCTGAGAAACTGTAGACAGATGTTGGCAGAATTTCGCTTGATACTGGACCATTCCTAAGAAGGTTCTCAACTCTGCAAGGTTCGTGGGCGCCGGATAGTCAGCGATCGCTTGTACCTTTGATGGGTCAGGCAGTAGACCTTGCGCTGTTAGGAGGTGTCCTATGAAAGGAACTTGTAGCTGTCGCAGTTTCAACTTCTCGTTGTTGAGAGTGAGGTTTCTTTCTCTTGCTGTTACAAGGAATGCTTTGAGATTCTGATCGTGGTTAGCCAATTCTGCTTCAGGAGTATCTCCAAAACCACAGACTAAGAAGTCGTCAGCGATAACTTCAACACCGGCTAGTCCTTCAACTAGCTCATGCATTCGTTGTTGCCATACTTCAGGTGCAGAATTTATACCAAAAGGCATTCTGAGCCAGCGATACCGACCGAACGGTGTGTTCATGGTCGTCAGATAGCTGCTCTTCTCATCTAGTTTAACTTGCCAGAATCCGCACTTAGCATCTAACACACTGAAGACTTTTGCACCACTAAGTCGAGTGGAGACTTCCTCGATGGTTGGCAGGGGGTAGTGTGATCGTTTGACTGCGCGGTTAAGATCTCGAGGGTCTAAACATACTCGAATTTTCCCATTGGGCTTCTTGACTATGACGAGGCTAGAGACCCATGCTGTGGGCTCTGTTACCTTGGCGATGATGCCGTCCTTCACCTAGCTGTCTAACTCTGTCTTAAGTGCTTCTCTTAGTGGGACAGGGACTTTGCGAGGAGGATGCGCCACCGGAGAAAAGCTTTCATCTACTCGGATAGAGTAGTTTCCATCAAGACACCCAACTCCACTAAAAACATCAGTGAATTCAGATAGGACAGGATCTCCTTTGACAATTGAAGGGACATCAGTCCTTTCGTCGAGATTCATCTTCTCGCACGTGGTTCTGCAAAGAAGTGGTGTCAAATCTTTCTCCACTACGTGGTAAAGGACTCCATACTTTCTTCCTTTTCTTTCGGTAAGGAGACGGATTTGTCCAAGCGGCCAGACTACAGACTTGTTGTGCATGACGAGCCTTGAGTACGACTTTTCCAGATTATTACACTGATTGTCGCCAGTCACTCTAATGTAATCACGTTTTGGTAGAACGTTACTCGAAGCACCTGTATCAATCTGTAGTTGCACTTCGGCCTTGTTGTTCATGAGGACTGTCACATAGGCTGCCTTGAAGGTGGCCTTGTGACTGTAAATCTCACAATCTTCCACATGATTGACTGAACTGGACGCACATTTCTTTGCATAGTGTCCATCTCTGCCACATTTATTGCATTTCTTCCCCACAGCAGGGCATGAAGATTTTTTCCTGTCATGGACAGTACCACAGAACTTGCATTCACGATTCTTAGCAGTAGGTGTGCTAGTATTATTACCAGGCCCTTTGTCATTGGGTTTCCAGGAAAATGACTGCTTTCGGTTTAGGGTGGGTCTACGTGAAATTTTGCGTTCAGTAGCGTTCTTAGGAGATTTTGATTCCTTGAGTCCTACGCGATTGACATTGGGCTCTTCAGTTGAGATTTCTGATGCACGTATGTCAGTTAGTTCTCCTGTTCGAAGGATATCCAAGGCTTTGTCCAAAGTAAGATCTTTCTGTTCAAGTAGTTTCTTGCGAGCACGATCATTCTTAACTCCAAGGATGAGGCGATCTCTAATCAAGCTGTCTCTGAGGTTCCCGAAGCCACAGTGTTCCGAGAGACGCATCAGTGCTGTACGGCAGTACTGATCAACACTTCCTCCAAGTTCTTGCTCCCTTTTATTGAAAAGGTACCTTTCATAAGTTTCGTTGCGTTGTGGCAAACACCGAGACTCGAATTTCGCTAGTACATGGTCTATGTTGTCAACGCTTTCATGACCATCTTCGTCAAAAGTAAACATATCAAATATCTGAACACCTTCTTTGCCTTCTTTGCCTTAACGTTCTTTGCCTTAACAACGTTAAGAAAATGAGCAACACGCACTGGACCTTCTTGTTTACTGATCCCAGTTGCCTTTTCATAGATTTGCCAAGCTCTCTTAAAATGTAACCAATTATCGCCTCGACGCGATCTGTCCTCTAAGGTTGAGAGTATCTGGTGGTTTGGCTAGCGGCATAGACGAAGCGAACACCGGAGGAGCAGCCATAGTGCTGGACGCTTGTCCACTAGTCGACGGCTTGGTCATGACTTAAACGTATCCAGAGGTCGTGAATTGTATTCAAAACTTCTGACACCAAGTTTTGTTTTCGTCGGTTGTTTTCAAAGCTAAGAGAGACGATCAGATCACGCAACAACTGCAACAGATTTAATCACTCCGGTTGAGACGTTTACCATGAGAACAAGTACAGGCAGTAACCAGTAGGTACAACTTCGACCCAATAACAACAACAACGTTAGCTAGAACTTCTCACTTATAACTTGAGCTCGCTCGCGTAAATCCCAAACTTCTGGACAACAACAAGTCTTGTAAACAGGCTATTAATAGCGAACTCGTGACCATTAACTTAATTATAGAAATTGACAAGTTCCTTTCTAGAAAGTTCTGGAAGAACAAAAAAAGGTAAGGAAACTCCAGAAAATTCTAGATATCATAACACATGCGTACTAACATCAATCACTCTTTTTACTGATGAAGGCTTAAAGAGTTAGGTGATTGTATTCTCTTGGGGGGATCGGCTATTCATCGAGTTACGAGTTGAGTTGAGTTTGAGTTAAGTTTGAGTTAAGTTTGAGTTAAGATTGAGTTACAGTTTTTGGCGTTTTTCGGAATTAAAAGTAATAAATATTCAGTACAAGTCACCTCGAAAAATGTTTTCTCTGCGTTGAAGGATATATTTCCATAATAAGACTTGGGATCTTTGCGCACTCCGGGTTCTGGTTCTCACGCAATGGAAGGTTGAGTCGTCGGCAAGCGTTCGAAGTGGTGATCTTTAGGGTTATTAAAGATTGTCTTTCTGGATCTCTATTCAGCCGGTTAAAAAAAGGTCTACAGATAAGTTTTGAAATCAGAGTATTGAAATTGAAAGTATGTCTATGATCTGACCAAATCACGATAGACATTTCTTTCTGTCTATACTTTTACCATCTTAAAACTTGCACCGCCTTAAATCATGTTGCATAAAGCAGTTTACAGTTATTTCGCATTATTTATTTATTTCCTTGTTAATTAATTTTGGTTTTTCTTGCAAGGTTTCTTTTGTTTTTGCAAGTAAATAAACGAGAACTGACAAAGGTACTTCTGTTCAAAGGCTAGGATCAGTAAGCGAAAAAAAAGGCGTTCCAGGTTCCGGATTCTTTATTTTACATAAACACTCCTGCAGCTCACTAGTTCGATAACGTTTTGTGTGGTAGCCGATCATGAAAACCACGCTGCTGGACGACAAACGGTACGTTTCATCGTTTAGCCGCCAGGGCTATAAGCTGGCTTAACAGTAAATCCCATCCTTAGCCTGTTTGTTTCCTCCGCCGGTTTGTTATGCAGGAGATCGTGAGTTCGACTTCGGCCGGACCCGCAACACTCAGGGTCTTAAAATAATTTAGGAGAAAGTGCTGCCTTTGTAATAACATCCGCAAATGGTTAGACTTTCAAGTCTTCGCGAATAAGGACTATAAATCGCAGGTCCTGTCTCACAACCTTCAACGTTTATAAACTATGGGACATTAAAGATCGCACAGACTAGTCGAAAAGAGTACGGTGTTGTGGTCTGGTCTTTTCATCAGCCATGTGGTCGGCTTGGAATAATCTTCTGAAGGGACTATTGATCGATGAGACCACATAACAGCAAAACAGGCAGTAGTCAAATCGAAGGAGTCCAAGTGCTGAAACTGGTAAAGTGTTAAACAAGAATACTATCGTGCATGAAATTTCAAGATTGTTTTGATCAGTTAGTACGTTTAAAACCATTTCACAAATATACACCTGTGCACTTCACGAAAACGGTGTTTCATGGTCTTCTCAGTGACTTCTACTTAATATTTATTAGATTTAAGTGCCAAAAATGCCAAAAACCGTAACTCAATATTAACTCAATCTTAACTAAAACTCAACTCAAACTCAACTCAACTCGTAACTCGATCAATATATAGTCTATCTATCCCTGATTACCTGTTTCTAACACCTAAATCCTAATTTTAGGTTCCCACTTTCTTACAAGTGCATCCATATTTGTATTATTAAAGAACCAGAAAAAATCATAGCACTGCCACATGACTTACAAACAAATCAGGTAAATAAATAACTATAGAACACCCCACTTGCGCGTCACTGAACGAGAATAGCATCTATTGTACTTTGACTCGTTCTTCTAAATGAAAACAATAGTAGTTAGAAGTGAAAGGGTATCCTGCAAACAAATCGTGACTAATATTCTCTCGATAAGGTGAAAAAAACTATCTTTATATATAGTTTATAGTTACCCCCAAGCCTACCTGTAAATGCTCCTCCGAATCCAAGCATTGTTTGAAAAACGTCTGTCCGATTTACAATTAAATTGACCTCTGCAGCAGGTAATACAATTCCATCCGGTACTTTCCTCGTACTTCCAGTCTTCAAGCTAAAACGGTCACCAGCTTTAGAGCTCGTGTAAACTGCATATTCCTCATCAGACAAAGGAGAACCGTCACTGAACGAGTCACATCCCAGTTGATCTGAACACACGCATACTGTTCCATCGTAACCAAAATCCTTGCTGTGGCAGACGGAATATTTAGGTGGTGCAAATCGCCCTACAGTCGCCGAAAAGACGACAAACAAGAGAACAAGAACTACCCAACAAGCCATCAGAGGAAGTAACCTTCTACTTTCCAGTCGCCCACGGATTTAGAATTTGATGCCAATGTCCTATGGTTATCACGCGATCACGCGATGGAATTTTAAAATATTGCATGACAAGTTTTAATTGCTGGTGAGTGAAGAACTTGCCAAGCTTTTCCTTGACAAGTGCACTTGTTCAAAAGCTTGCATGATACAGAGGCTTTTGTCAAGGAAAAATTGCAAAACTTGCTGGACTGGTCGCTGGTCTGTAGATTGCGAAATTGCGGGCGCTCATTGGCTAATCATTGGCGCTAATTTTTATTGTCAACTTGCTCATGCATATTTCGTGATTTAAGCCGCGGCTACACAAGCGATTTTTGTCTCGCGCCGGTGATGCGATTTTTTTCAGATTTTGTCGCGTCGCCTGCGCGCCATGGTGGCTACACTTGTGACAAATTTTGGCGACAAATTGAAGGCCGCGCGAATCGCATACTTCGTGAGACCTGGGAACTATAAACAGACATTCCTACTTTAATTTCATTGGCTAAATACTCTTTACTCGCGTTGCAAGCACGGGCAAAAAGTCGAAAGGTGGCTACACGGGCAATCATCTCTGTGATTTTGTCGGGAAAGTTTCAACGCTCGCGACTTTTTTCTTGCGATTTTTTCACCTGTCGCGTCGCCAGTTCAAGGGTGGCTACACGTGTGATCTTCATCTCGCGCAGGCGACGCGACAAAGTTTGAAAAAATCGTATCATCAGCGAGAGCAAAAAACCGCTCGTGTAGCTGCGGCTGTATGGGCACGAGTGATGTTTTGAAAGTTTTCAAAATTGCACGATCCGTAGGCGAGTGCAATTTGAGAACTTTCAAAACATCACTCGTGCCCATAAATCACGAAATGCAACAGCAGGTTGAAACGATTTTTTATTTATTATATTCTCAACAAAATTACTCAAACGCGCTACTATTCTTCCAGTTTTGGGTTTAGTTTCCTTTCAGTCGCCCATGTTTGCCAGACATTCAACCAGGTCTGTGTAGCTTTCGACGTGTTTTTGTTTTTCGCATTTTCTTTAAGTTGCTCAACGATGTTTTGGTTTGACAAAGCAAACCGACTGTCAGACATTTTTTTTCACTTTGGAGTTCAAATTTGGCGCTTCCCCGGTGTTTCCATAGCAACATCCGTATTGCACTCTATAACCTGGAATTGCACTCTATAACTTATTTATGTATTCGCCATTGGCCAATGAGAAACAAGATATTTTGTCGAGTGTATAATAAGCGGACGTACAGACACTGACAGACACATAAATTTATAATTAACGCGATAGACGAGATATTGCTCGCGTCAGATTGAAGTTTCTCGCATGTTTGTCTCCCTTTCTTCTCGTGTTTTGACTTAATTATCGCCTCGTGGATCCACAGCTACTCTGACAATGTTATGACGCAATTCATGATCAATAACAGGACAGACGCATGAAAAACTGACATCAATTTGTTAATTTCACGCTTAGTTTTTCTCATTTGCATTACAATGTAATCGAACGTGGATGCGAGGCTATTTCGGGTTAAAACTACAAAATGGCCCGAAATTGCCTGACATACATGCTAAATTACATTGTAATGCAAATGAGAAAAAAAAGGGCTAGGTACCACGGGTCAATATTCCTCAGCAGCGCCCTAGCGCGCTCGGTGGGAGGTTAGGAGAGAGTTTAAGAAACAAGGACGGTTACTGCAACAAAGCAATAACTTAAAAATCTAACTGATCATCCCATCTCGTTAACGATGTACAGTATGAGTACGAAAGCCAATAAGAGTCACACGTTATCGCTTCCAAGTTCTCGCTTCCACTTTGTCGCTTCAGAGCTGTCGCGTTCACGTTTAAAGCAGGTGGAGGGCAACAAGATCTCTTCCTCAAATAAAGTATTATCCTCCATTTTGATCACTCTTTCCCAGGACTTGTGGTAGCAAATAAAAAAGAAAAAAAGTAAAAGAAGCCTCTGGACAGGATTTAAATCCGGAGCACCCACTTTGAAGGAACTGTTTTTATCCACTTAACCACCAAAGATCAACTACCTGGAAAATGTGCCGATTATTTACCAAAACTAATTGGTATATATATGTAAAATCATTGCTGAATAGTGGTTAAGTCTTTCATTTCCCATGATCCCTATATGTTCATTTTCCATGATCCCTATCAAGCTTTCAGTGTCCAAAATGAAGGATAATACTTCAACTGGAAGAAAGTGACAATTAAGAATAATCTTTCAATTGAGGGAGATACTTAGTTGGGGAGGGGGCAATTTAGAAGTTCAATCTCATTTCCATAGCTATTCTAAGGTAATGTACGCTCTCCTCCCCCTCCTCCCCTGTCCTATTTCTCGCTAACTCCTATTTTTTTTTCTGTCCTATTTCTCGCTAACTCCCTTGGACGCGACAACTTGGAAACGAGAAATAGGACAGGGGAGGGGGAGGGGGAGGAGAGCGTATATTTCCTTAAAATAGCTATAGAAATGAGATTGAACTTCCTAAATTGCCCCCTTTCTGCTCTAAACGTTAACACGACAACTTGGAATCAACAAAATGGATAACCCTAACCCCTCTACTAACTATGTTCTTACTAAGCAAGTTCGAGGTCCGTACTGTAAGTTACGGACCGAGTGTTAAAATCAAGGGGAAAAAAAACGAAGATCCGTAACTTACAGTAAGGACTACGAAAAAGAGGATAGTGACAGAGACATTTATTATATATGTGAGGTAATCAGGCGCACGGGAAGCGAAACCAGTTGGAGTCAAGAGGAACGTTCAACTGCCACAAATGATTGGCATGCGTCAAAATCCGAAAAATGGATAAATCTTATTGGCTTTTTTAAATAGCTGCTTGCAAGACACAAACAGTAGAAACGGAACTGGAAAACTGGCTTGAAAATGTTTCATCAAAATTTCATATAAAGTGTGCGGTTTTGCCTCCGATTGGTTGATTTTTCGAGCCAGATCCAACATTCAAGTTAAATCTTGATTGACCGTTCCACGATCCTGGCAGATAGGATCGAAATTTCAAGTTAAAATTTCAAGGCCCTAGCTAAAAGTGACCATTCATCAGCCATTGCTGATCATGTGAAAACCACTGGCCACGACATTAAATGGGATCACTTTGACATTTTAGCTTCCGGAAAAACTGACTTTCACTGCAAAATTAAGAAGACTTTGTTCATTCAAGAGCTAAAGCCTTCCCTTAATGTCAATATTAGTAGTGAGAAGTTATTGCTGTTTTAGCTATTACTCCTCATTATGTCTAGACACGTACTGCTGCAGATCATTTTTCTCAGTCTAGGTTCCAGACCCCTAATGTTTACGATATATATATAGTTTTCAAAAATTCCAACGGTCACTTTTGAAAATGTGTGTTGACTAGCATACGAAACGTCAAGTTTTATAAAAATGCGTTGGAATACAATGTTTATCACCGCTGTTTGTGTTATTTTCTTAATCAAGCTACGGTGGCCTAAGAACAAGAGTTTAAAAATTTTTATTTTGAACTTCAATCACTTGAGAGAGAGCTCTAATAAAGGCCAGTATTGTTTTCATGCTGAAAAGCCTGGGCCGTTTTTATCTTTTAATCAAGTCAGGGTGGTTTAGCGGTTATCAACTACGCCTCCTACCTCTGTGACCCGGGTTCAACCCTGGCTTCGAGTCGTATGTGGGATGAGTTTCAGTCGATCTCAATCTGACTCCGAGGGTTTTTCTCCGGGTACTCCGGTTTTCCTCCCTCATCAAAATTGACTCTCAGTCAATTACATCATGCTGCAGGTGGATACCCTTGATAGGGATAACCTCTGGCATCTTTCCCGTTCATTGAATTAAATGAATAAAGTTGGTATTAAGTTTGATGCACACATTGTAAAAACAGGCTAGCTAACGTCAATTAAATTATTTTTGGATCAACTGCGTGAGAAACCATTGTTCAATTAAGCCTCGGAGAGCCATTGCCATCTCCATCTGTAAGGTGGAGAAACAATGATTACGTGTTCTCAAAAATAGCTACATTGACTGTTATTGTAGAACACAGAAAACGAATCACAAAGGTTCTTGCCGGCAGATTAACAAGAGGACAGTGGAAACATAGTTTTGAAGCTCGGCAAACATCAAAGGAGAAAACAAAGATGCATGCAAAGATTTAGGTTGGAAAGTCCACGACCGTGCACAATCTTTTGTTTTGTGCTCATACACTATGCATGAATTACGTAACCAACCCGTGTCTGTTGGTTAGTTCCTCTGTACGGAGTAAACAACTATTGTGTTTTGTGCACGGTCAAGGCCAAAAAAGAGAACAAAAACCTACAACAAAGAAAGTTGTCGGGTTTCATAACCATTCCCGTCTATTAACTATCGTGGAAACAATTGTCTTGGACAACACTTAAAGTTTTTTATATAACAATTTTAAAAAGTTCTTTTGCATTCATTTCTTTCCTACTAATTTTCGTTTGTATTGCTTATGTTGTTTCTTTTCGGTTTTTTATGGAAATGTTACTAAACTGTGTGAGATAGAGGCTCGGTACAACGAATTAGAAGAAATACAGTAAATTTCTAAGTCCCGTGGTGCTTCTTTAAATCCAAGTCGGAATTCTGCCGTTAAATCACTCACCAACAAAATTGTATCAAGGAATGTTACTACGCATAAAACATTTTTAGAGTCCTTTTCTTCTACGGACGATAAAACTGGGAAACTGAACGAAAACTTGAATTTTTTGAATTTCACTTTCCATTTTTTTCACCAAATGTAAGTTTGAATGGAATATGCGGGAATAGCATCCGATATTATTCCGGCTTCTTTGTCGCTAATACTGATAGATACATTTTTCGCTGAAGTGTTCAGAATCACCAAAACGTTGTTTGATTGTGGCGTCAGAAAACCGATGAACTCCAACGAATTGCCTGTAGAAGAAGTAACAGAGATTCTCTGAGATCCAGGAGGAACAAACTTGCTGAAATGACCAAGATGATAGAACATCGGCTGCGAAAGAAAAGAGGGAGAGAATAAATGAACAGTAAAAAATTGCCGTATAGGAAGGAGATTCGAATTCTAGGGTAAGCTGAGAAAGAAAATCATTGCTCACGGTGCTGTGTCGAGAAAGTGTCAAGGCAAGGAGTGGGATCTAGCTGACAATGGAGTCATGAAGCAGCTTTGGTTGGTTACAATGTATTTGGCGTGCAAAACAAAAGCGAAAGACCAAACAACAAAAACGGTAACTAGTAGTTAACAGTGGAATACTAACAATTAGATTTTGAATCACGGATGTTGCGTTTTTAGCGTTCTGGGTAGAGCGAATTTCATATGACCTTGAAAAACAGAACGTAAACAAAAATGGAAAACATTTAAACATTGGTCCGTGAAAAAAATTGCGAACACATTTTCAAGGTCATACGAAAGTCACTCTAACTCAATCAACCTCGGTTGTCATCTCTTCATTCTCTTGTACCGTATAACCTTACATGAAAACTGATTGCTCCGGCCGTTTTGTAAAATCGAAACTGTGTAATTTCAGTCCAGAGTTGAATTAAATTCACCAAAGCTATTATTCCATTCGCGCTTTTTGGGATATGAGGTTGAATATAGGAAACTCGGCGCGTTGCCGTCTCACATCCAATGCGCACTCATGGAATAATTGTCAAATAACAGCCAGCGTAAGAGTCAGGTCAGCTACATTACTCCTCGTACTATATGCATAACCAGTAGAGTACTGTCAGATGAATTTTTTTTGAGACTTTTCTGGACCCAATAATGTTTGGTAAATGCAAGCCAGTACGCATTTTAAACGATAAAACAGACCCTTAATTGAAGGCTTAAATGATTGACGTCCTCTTTTATCCGGGAACCTCCGAGGACAACAAAAGATTCTCTTGAACGAAAACGAATCCGATGCGCCATTGTCAGGAAGTAACAGCGGTTCTCACACGGCCATTTTGAGAAAGAATAAAATACACGTTAAACCCAATCCCAAGCAGATATCATTATATCCTTTACCTGTTTGTAAAATGCTTGCTTTTTAGCGTCAACTATGATCGGTGAGTCCACTATATTATTCACCCAGTTTGGCCCGCCCTCCATGTTCAGTGCTAGATTCCAGTCCACCCAGCCGGTTGACCAGTGTGATAAATTCTGCATTCAATTACGAAAGAATTGTATATAAAAAAAATTGTATTTCTTTATTTAGTAGGCAGTATCAGGCATATGTCATGGAGCGCAAGTCCTCTCAATATTACAATACAATACAATACATACTTAACTGACCGCTCCCTATAGGGGCTTTTCAGGGCCAATGAAACACAACGAAACGACAGAACAGAACAACAACAACTGTTAAGAATCCCAACTGGCCGGAGGCAAACCAGTTGGCTATTTACAAGTGCAGCTGAGAAGTTGAACCAGGGACTACCAGGATCAAATTCAACGAGTGGTCAGAGCGGGTCTTGAACCCGGGATCTCCGGATCTCAAGGCAAGCGCCCTAACCACTGGGCCACACTAACTCCGTGGTATTACCTAGTTTTGAATTGAATTCGGAAGAGGAAAACCAGAGTACCTGTACAAGGACCTCTCAAACCAAAATAAAGAACTTGAACAAACTCAATCCACATTTTCGCCCAGTCCAGGAATTGAACTTACAATCCTGGACAAAAGCCTTGGGACACTTGAGCTAAAATGGTGTAAAATAAAGACCATCTATCATACAGCCCCCTCTCCCTCCCCCCTTTCAATGCTGATTGCAATCCGGGAAACATTCAGAAAGTTCCCAAGACATTTTATCCAGGGTTGTAGGGCTAAACTAAAGAAGTCTGGGCCACATCTAGAGATTCTACTAACAAGCCAGTTCGTTTGGCTCATTTGCCATCCACTGCCGAGCAAAACGAGCCACCAGTATAACAGACTCCCCCCCCGGGGAGGGGGGGTGATTGCACTCACCACCGAACTATTACTGTGCTCCAGAAAATGCATCCCGTGTCGCCGCAAATCTTTTTAGTAATGGAGCAGCTATGAGGTCAAAATGTAGTAAGAGCAGAAGACATGGTGCTGAGTATATCACTAGTTTTTTGTAAACCATATACTCAGATCTTCTTTGATCTGTTCCTGAACGGAAGCATTGGCAACATGAAGTTTATTTATTTTAGCAACTAATTTCAGCGTTTGCTATCGGTATCAAGTAGGTTGAGGCCCAATAAGCCAATAAGCATTTTAATGTTGTCAAGCTTGTCATGGTAGATAAACTCTCGAGCCTTCGCAAGTCAAGCAATCTCTGCAACTCTTGAAAATCTGCATGATGTTAATCCTTAATTTTACTCAGCCCCATGTGATTACCCATACTAAATCATTTGTGCACCACCAGTTGCTCATGCAGTGTATGGTTTTACCTCAATGATGCTGTGACTGTATTTATTTCCTCTCGACCATTCCCCAAGGTGAACTCCTCTTTCAGAGGGTGGGCCTGTCCAGCCTGTACAAGCTTCAGTGTTTAGCAGGAAGTGAGTAGGAAATCTAAAACAAAACAATCAACCATATAAAAGTGACAGGTAGCCTTGGAATGTAGAGAGATTATTAACTGCGATCTGCCCACCTCCTACCTACTATTCCATACAGACGTTTTTGGAATAACTTTTGCTAATTTAGGTGAAATCAAACAGCAACCCCTACCCCCTTCCACTTCCCCCCTGAAAATGCAACAGATATCCTTAGCAAGTAAACTTTCACTGAGGGAAGGGGGGAGTGTGGAGATTGTTTGTGAGAGAAATGCAACAGAGATGATAGAGAAAGAGATGTTAACAGCATGAAAATAAGTACCTAGTTCTTTTTAGCCTATCATCCCAATGTGATAACACGATAAGAGCCATAATTCTTAGGATCACACAGGGGGTGGGTCCTACATCTTTTTTAAAACATCATTACCTCAGGTATTGGTACTAACCTGTACCCTGCTTTTTTGATTCTGAAAAATCTCCCATGATCCCTTGTTCCCTGAGGTATTTTGTCTCTTACACAACAGACCAATTTGGCCATGTTTCCTTATTCTAAAAGTCCCCGACCAGAACCATACTTCCCTCACCTCACAGACAACCTGCTTGCAAGCTGTTAATGATTTGCTACAGAGACTTTTGCACAAGGAGAGAACCCCTCGGAAGCAAGCAATTTTAGGGTTGATCTCTCAATCTATGAAAGCTCTTGTTTCCTAATCCCTTAGCTTTTAACTGTGTATCATTGAAGAGCAAATAGAAGCAAACATCTCCCAAAATTATCCTGTTCACCGGCTTCCTCACTGAACGCTAAATCACTCTAGCCAAATGGATGAGATCAGGAAGAACAGTGGCAGGCAACTGGATGGACAGCTGGTGATATAAGGTCTCACCTTGCCATGATTTTGTTCACTGGAACAAGACAACTGACTCTACATTGTTCTTTCTCCCCCTAATCAATGATGTTCATTACAAATAAGAAAAACAATGCAAATTTAATAATGATAATAATAATAATAATAATAATAATAGTAATAATAACAATAATAATTATTATTATAATTATAATACATGAAATACTTGAAATATGAAGCAATTTAAGGAAAGGACAATTTTTCCGTGGAATAGGTACAACCGGTAGTAAACACAGTAAGATGAGGCAAATGTTTCAGTTCTTCTGTATGTCTATAACCATGCATTAAGCTGTGGTTACATGGGCTTCCCATGATACTAAACCAAAAAAAAAGGTAGCCTTTTAGGCTTCATGCGTGGGGCACCACAATACAAAGCTAAGAACTCGTCGAGTAGATGAATGATAGCTATGAATAAATGAGGCTGAAAATGTACATAAGTAATGATATGGTAATTTATACTTCACATGATTTCTGCAGGGAAGTGATAGCAACAATTAACATCAATGTGAGGTCATTATTTGAACCACGGATGAGAGGAAAAATCACTAAAATCACATTAGAGCCAACAAGACTAGACTTTGAATTTCAAAGAAAATTCCACGAACCGTGCATAATTCAACCAACTATTTGCTCAGATGTAGGGAACAGTGATTCATTTTGAAAATTGTGTTAATGGGTGCAGCGTACCCCTCAGGCAGAAATCAATGGGTCACAACTCAAATGCGATGGGTCAAAATTGTAACCAAGACAAGTTGTAGTTTTATTTTTTCAATCATGCAATTGATGTTTTTTAAACCACAGACATCTGAATTTTAATCAATAAATACCTGTATAAAGAGGAAAGAAAAAAAGGCCTCTACCTATCTATGAATATACATATAGTGTATATTTATAGATATCATAGGTAGAGGATTTTTTGTCTTTTCTCTTGGTATAGGTATTAATTAAAATTCAGTTGCCTGTGTTTAAACTTGTAAAGAAATTGCAACTGTAAAACAGAACAAATAAAACTGTCATTTAGTGTCTAATCACTGTAATATTCAGGAAGTCAATTTGAGAAGAACTTGCAGTTTAAACAACACAAGAAAAGGACACTAGTTGTCTATTAAAAAAGAATAGTGCTTTCAGAGACCTTTAGAACACTAAATGACTTCAAGAGAAAAGCAAACACACAGAAATTTGCATACGTCCTTAAGAGCACGTGCTCAGTAAGGTGATACCCGTGACAACAATACAATCGTTCGAACCTTGTTTCGAATATTCCAATAATCGTGTTTGTCGCTCGCATGAAAAGTTTCTTCTCTGAACAAACAGTGCAGAGATAAAACATACCTTCTTCGTTCATCTAGGCTTTCTTGTGCACTGAAATTTGCATCCTTGGTGGCGTGTTGATATTCAGCTGTCGAACACCTTTCAATGACTTTCTGTGGGAGTTTTTGCGCTGTTCACTTTCGCTTGAAGTCTGAACTCTGACTATTTATTAAGTCGGAAGGTTCAAATAAACGTGTATGCGTTGTATGTTTATCATTTCAAGTGTGAACTTTTAGCTTTTGTTTTTACGTATATCATTAAATGCGTGCTTTTTTCACTCTGTTTATGTTAACAAAAAGAGTTCGCAGTTATTAATTGTGTAAGGATAATTGTTCTCAAATTCATCACATCCTTTTGATAACTCTAAATTTTTTGGTGGGTCTTATAACCGAGTATTTTCGCGTAATTTTCAGTTTGAGAACTTAGCTTGATTAAACTGCTAAGTTTGGGGTGCGTCTTATAACCGAGTACACCTTATAACCGAATAACTATGGTATGCGTACTCGTGACGCGCTCGACAGAAACCAATGGGTATTTAATGAATGTAATGCGTAAAATACGCAAAACGCAGGGCAAAATGAATCACTGAGGGAACATCATGATATTATGTGCTTTCAATTTTGGCTTTGGATTTTAACTTCGGCGAGTTCATTGTTAATGACAGACAGTGAGGCAGTATCGTTGATACCAAATACTTTAGAATTTTCTTGCAAGGTTAGATGAACATTAAATATGCAAATTGCTGATCAGCACACACAATGTGAAATGAGCTCAAAAACTTCTTTTTTGTTTGGATTAGCATAAGCGCTGTTAGTTAATGTTACAAACATTGTTGCAAAAAGGTAAACAATGTTTCCTCCTACGCTGCCAAAGAAATCTTACAACGTGCTCTGAAATATCAGATAGTCGGAAATTCTGCCCAATCTTGTGGTATGAAACATGATTCAAGGAAATATGATCATTCCGGTTCCACTGCTTTCTATGAGCGTCTCGTTTGATAAGTTCAAAATGTAGCTTATCTTTCTTTTGCATTGCGACTGTATATGTCAGACATGTCGTCAATTGTCTGACCACTTTTCAAGCGATTAAACTCTGTCCTCAGTCCTACAGTTTCCGGTGATGGTCGGTCTCGATGTATCCAGCCAAATGTCGTCAATTGGCTGACCACTTTTGAATCGATGATACTTTGATCTCAGTCGAACAGCTTTAGGTAATGGTCAGCCTAGTTAGCAGTTTACAGACTTGATAGCAATAGTGTGGGATACCACAGGTAGTGGTATCCCACACAAAAAACTATACAACTTTGGAACCACAATCACAATATCTTGGTCAACTATAATTACAAATAAAAACTAGCTGGTGACAACATACTTCTCATGTGCTTGTGTCAGTACATCAGGGGGTGCTAATTCTTCATTGTACCAGTGTAATGCAATACCAGATATGTATTTGGCTGTCTGGGGATCACTAAGCATTGTATCCGCCCACGGATGTACAAACAAACGAGCATCATCCAACATCATGAGCTTGACACCTGAATAGCCAAACTTTGCCAAGGTTGGTCCTAAGTCCTTGTTTACAAAGTCCCCTTCCGTCTCTGCAGTAAAACCCATGCACTGGAAGGCATATCTATAAGGATGATGTTGACATATAATATAATTAGTTCCTAATAATAATTATTATCTAGCTGAGCACAAGTGCTGTTCTAATTGAGGAGACTGTAAAATAGTCAAATCTGTTCACACAACTGTAGCATACGTTGCGGACCTATATTGTAGCAAGACATGCGCAGTTGTGTTATGAAACGAAGCACATGGCGTGTTGATTAAATCTTCTGTTAAATCCGTGTTGTTATGCATTAGATCCGAAATAGTCTACAACAACATTAAAATAAATCAATTAAATGTTCATTTTTGGTTAACAACTGAAACTGAAGTACCCAGAGAAAGCTTTAGCTAAAGACAAAGGCCCTCACTGCTGCACAAGGCTTGCTCCCCTAACATGATAATGAAGACAGAACTGGATCACGGAACTAATAAGGTGTATTCATGCAGAAAGGGATGCAAGCATTCAACACACTTGATTGATTGATTGATTGATTGATTGATTTGCTCATAATGGCCTTTAACATCCTAATTTAAAAGATATTGTTTATGTTACAGTGTTCACATCAATGTCTCTGCGGGAAATAAGTCAGAAAGGGGATAGGGGGTGGCGGGCTCTGTAAGAGGGCTGAAAAGGTAATGTAATTTGTGCTGTCATAAACATACAGGTCACCTCTTTACCAGAAGTCAACCACTCAAAATAATATATCTGTAAGAGTGTAACTTAAATTGCTATCTTTATTCCCATGCAATCCATCTGAGAGCTACGGTAGCCCAAGTAATGAAAATGGGTCTACACAAGGACAGAGAAAATGTTGACCAGGGTGAGAATTGAACCCACATCATCTGGATTAGAAAGTTAAATGGACCAAACACTTAAAATAGACACAGGCATTTAGTTTCTAAAAAAACTGTGGTACTGCATTGGTGGGGAACTGAAAACAAAAATGGTTTTGTCAACTGAGCTGATCTTACTGGTAAGTTCACCACTGTAAAGAATTTTAAAAGCTGTCGTGTCAGGCATTAGCCTTTTTGCCAGAGCAATTAGGGCCAACACTGAAAATGTCAGCTTTTGGATTTCTTTACCATGGTCAATTTACCATATCAACTCAGTTGATGAACCCATTTCTGTGTTCAGGCATTTAGGAGCTGGATGCTACCTTCAGCTCCTTTTAAATGAAACAAGGGCAAATTCAGTAATAATCACAAACCCTTCTAAAAACCCAGTTGATGGCTCATTTTGCACAGTGAGTCCCCAGATCTTGACTCCCTTATCCTCATAAGCCTTAAGGAACTTGGCAAAATACAATGCCCAGGCCTTATGATATTTGTCGCCAGCTACTCCCTTCAATGTTCCAGCTCCCTGCATTTTTCCATTGGTCTTCATCCAAGCAGGAGCTGCCCAAGGACTTCCAAAGAATTTTATGTCCCGCTTGCTCATGTTCATAGCAATCAACATCATGGGAATTTTGAGACGTAAATCCTCCTGGGTCAAGCTAAAATTCAGCATTTGAAAATCCCCTTTATGGTCATCGTATGAGTAGGGATAGGTGGAAAAATCACAGCTTGCCATAGGAATTCGTCCAATTGAGTACTCAATGCCATCTTGAGAGAAATATGATGAAATGAGTTTTTCTTGTAAAGTAACACTGATGTTCAAAATGTTCAATCCAGCAGCATCTGAAATGCATCAGAACATATGTAAGATAATTTGGTAAACTAGTTGCTTAGTTGCTAGTCAAATAATTTTTTTGTACACCTCATTGCTGCTCGGAAGAAGGTGGGAGCTGTGAGCAAGCATCAGTTGCCATGTTAGAATGGATCATTTTCATTTTGTGATTTCAACTTGGAGGGTTGCAATGTAAAAGTTTAAAGTCCATGGATATTAAGCAATGTTGTTTGTCTCAGTCATGGTTTAGTCATGATTTGTGAACATGCCAATTATAATTAAGAGTGATTTTGTACTTGTTTTCTAAATTAATTGATTTCAAACCACACATGTTTGAAATTCATAAAGTGAATCAACAAGGAGTGTTTCATTGGGTTTCAAACTTGTCCATGTGACCAGAATGGGGCAATGCAATTGGCTTATTAACTTATGAATTATTAATGATTTGAGAAGACAGGATTCAAAGCTACAACCTCTGTGACACCGGTTGGATGCTCAGTAGCTGCTGAGCTACTTGAACTCCTGGGCAGCTACAGTAGGTTGTTTATCTTGGTTCTGAATGGAGAATGTGTCCTGCTGGTCAGCAGATGGGAGAGTACAAATCACTGACCTCTAGTCCATGGACTACCCCGACGGACTGCCCCTAAAATACTATTTGAAGTGAGTACTATTGGTTGTAAGCATTGTCACAATTAGTGCTAAGCCTAAACATCCATTTTAAACAGCATTGGTCAACAGTACATGTATTTAAGTCTAAGCAACTGTTGCAATAGTACACTTCACTTACATCAAGTAATTGGTCATCAAAACAATTATTGAAAGCTAACCTTCTTAAATGGGTGCTTACATACTGTTGACCAATGCTGTTTAAAATGGATGTTTAGGCTTACCACTCATTGTGACGCTGCTTACGACTAATAAAACTCACTTAACAATATTATAGTATTTTGGGGGTAGTCCGTTTGGGTAGTCTGTCAGGGTAGTACATGGACTAGGAGTCAGTGTTTTTTACTCTCCTTCAGTGGACTCTACAATCCATGGGCCTACAAATTTTCAAATTCAACTATTGATGTTTACGGTGTAAATTGTACCTGTGAGAAGGATGGGAAACTAGTTGCTTGGGCTAAATTGTCCATTCAGGACCAAGATAAACAACTTACATGTAGCTCCCTGGGAGTTCAAAGTAGCCTAGAATGGATGGACATCTGAACAGTGTTAAGGAGGTTGTAGGTTCGAATCCTACCTAGGACTCTAACTTTTCAGTTAACCTTTCACCTGTGACCAAGCAACTGTGTTCCTGTCCTTCTCACAGTCGCATTACACCTTGAGAAATGAAACATACTGGAACCATTCTTTATAGTAACGCACATGCATGCTGCTTGTGCAATGTTTCATTTCTCAACTTTAAATCATGCATACTAACATCAATGGCTCTTACAACTGATGAAAGCTTAAAGAGTTAGTCAAAACATCTTAAACAAAAGCTATATATCATGAGTCAGAGACAAACACTAGCTAAAATTAATTAATTCTGCAGGCTTTTGTTTATTGAGATTTAGGTAACAAAGACAAGGGGGAAGAGGAGAGATTATGGACCTTGTGATTACACAGAGTTTGCCATAAAACCCAGAAAAATCCGAGAGGCTGCTTCTGAGCTTTCAAATTCTTGTTTTTTTGTCTCTACTACATGTAGTCAATTTAGGGTTTGGTGATTGTATCTTGATTCCCAATCCTTGATTACCTGTTTCTAACACCCAAATCCTAATTTTAGGTTCCCACTTCCTTACAAGTGCATCCATATTTGTATTATTAAAGAACCAGAAAAAATCATAGCACTGCCACATGACTTACAAACAAATCAGGTAAATAATGCTCTTGTCGGGACGAAGAATATTTAACAATTATTCCAGGAGCGCGCGTTGGATATCAGATTAACAAATTGATTCCATGTTGCCATGCGTCTGTTCAGTAATAGATCACAGATGACGTCAAAATGTGGTAAGAACAAAAAAGTGGCACAAGAGGCGATAGCCGAGTGTGTCACTGATGTTCTTACCACATTTTGACGTCTTCTGTGATCTATTACTGAACAGACCCATGGCTCCATGGAATCTATTTGTTTTATATAATGAAGAATTAAACTTTATTTGCATAAAAGCTGACGGTGACGTCAATCGTGCGTTTGTCCTCTAATAGATCATAGGCAAGAACCAATCAAAATCCGTGAATAACTTGGGTTATTCTATAAATAACTATAGAACACCCCACTTGCGCGTCACTGAACGAGAATAGCGTCTACTATAGTTTGACTTGTTCTTCTAAATGAAAACAATAGTAGTTAGAAGTGAAAGGGTATCCTGCAAACAAATCGTGACTAATATTCTCCCGATAAGGTGGAAAAAACTCTCTTTATAGTTTATAGTTACCCCTGAGCCTACCCGTAAATGCTCCTCCGAATCCAAGCATTGTTTGAAAAACGTCTGTCCGATTTACAATTAAATTGACCTCTGCAGCTGGTAATACAATTCCATCCGGTACTTTCCTCGTACTTCCAGTCTTCAAATTAAAACGGTCACCAGCTTTAGAGCTCGTGTAAACTGCATATTCTCCATCAGACAAAGGAGAACCGTCACTGAACGAGTCACATCCCAGTTGATCTGAACACACGCATACTGTTCCATCGTAACCAAAATCCTTGCTGTGGCAGACGGAATATTTAGGTGGTGCAAATCGCCCTACAGTCGCCGAAAAGACGGCAAACATTAACAAGAGAACAAGAATTACCCAACAAGCCATCAGAGGAAGTAACTTTCTACTTTCCAGTCGCCCACGGATTTAGAATTTGATGCCGACGTCCTATGGTTATCACGCGATCGTATTTTAATTGCATGACAAGTTTTAATTGCTGGTGAGTGAAGAACTTGTCAAGCTTTTCCTTGACAAGTGCACTTGTTCATGAACTTGCATGATACAGTAGCTTTCGCTTTTGTCAAGGAAAAATTTGCTGGTCTGGTCGCTGGTCTGTAGATTGCGAAATTGCGGGCGCTCATTGGCTAATTTTTATTGTCAACTTGCTCGTGCATTTCGTGATTTATGGGCACGAGTGATGTTTTGAAAGTTCTCAAAATTGCACGAGCCGTAGGCGACATGACGAGTAACGAGTGACCGTAAAATCACGAAATGCACGAGCAGGTTCATACGATTTTTTATTTATTATATTCTCAACAAACTTACTCAAACGCGCTACTATTCTTCCAGTTTTGGGTTTAGTTTTCTTTCAGTCGCTCATGTTTGACATGTTTGCCAGACATTCAACCAGGTCTGTGTAGCTTTCAACGTGTTTTTGTTTTTTGCATTTTCTTTAAGTTGCTCAACGATGTTTTGGTTTGAAAGCAAACCGACTGTCAGACATTTTTTTTCACTTTGGTTTTCAAATTTGGCGTTCCCGGTGTTTCCATAGCAACTTCCTTATTGCCTGGAATTGCACTCTATAACCTCTTTATGTATTCGCCATTGGCCAATCAGAAACAATACAATGGCGACCCCACCACCTCCGATTCGTGTCTCTGCGATTGCTCGTATAGGCAAAAGTAAAGTAAAACCCAGACCGCAAGCCAGCAACTTTTTTCTTTTTCGTCAGATCCGCGTAAGCCATGGTTAAAAAAACAGTTATTGTTTTCGGCGCCCTCCGTTTTTCTTTTTTGTTTTCCGCTGTGTACTTGTGTTGCTGGCTACAGTGAAAGCAAACTTCTCCATTTGTTCACACGAGCAAATATAACTTGTCAAGGCAAAACCTTTCAGAGAAAACTTGTCGTTCATAGACACCACCCAATGAAAATTGTCACTGGTACTTGGCAAGGAAAACTTGCTCCTGTGTAACCGGTTTTATGCTCAGAGAAGTTACTTTGTACATGTAAACACTATTTTTTAAGCTTCCTTCATGCAAAATGCAGAAGACGATATTGACAATTTTTGTAAACAGAATATTTTACTAAGGCTAACGTAGTCGGGGTGACGGATACTTGCTGAGGAAACGACGAATTAAGAACTATGAATATAATTTCGAAACCACCATGGCTTCAATTTTTTTTTAAAGCAATGAGACAAGGAATAGAGTCAGTTTGGACTTGTCAGCCCTGGACTATGTTCAAACGTACATTTAATCAAGATTCTTTTGAATGAAAGGAATAAATGCAACATGGAATTTTGT
>NC_090870.1:36612942-36627942 GCF_036669935.1 Montipora foliosa | reverse complement strand
GCGTTCTTCAAGAAACAACCGTTAGGTAAGTCTCTTAAAGACAGATCACACAACCACTGTGTTTCACGGTTTTCACGGAAGTGAAACTCATCGGGAAACTATATGCATTCTAATACCAGCCAATGCGCTTAGTCCTCCAAAAACGCGCGTGACTGCAGGTTTACTGGGAGACGTTTCTGGGCAGTAATGATGTTAAAAGCTGAGGAAAACGGTATGGGAATATTTCTTGACGCTTATTTAGGTACTTTACGTTTCGTTTTTATGACGCGCCTTTAACTACTTTAAGTCTTAATCTTTTTTGAAACCATGATTTGCTAAAATTTACAGATGACATTTGTCAATACTTCGGCGTGAAAATTGCCATGTATTTCGCCTGGCTTGGTATGTACACCAAATGGCTAGTAGCGCCTGCAGTCTTGGGCATCATCACATTCATCCTTTCCAGCAAAAGCGAGATAGCGCGGGACTGGTGCATATTCTTCTTCAACATATTCAACATAGTATGGGCTACACTCTTCTTGGAGGCATGGAAGCGAAAGAGCGCAGAGCTTGCGTACAAATGGGGAACGATGGATATGCCGTCTGACGTCTTGAAAGAGCCAAGACCGCTATTCAGGGTGAGTATGGGGAATAGCGTCCACCAGGGGCGTCGTTTCCCGTTTTCTTTGCCTTTTGTTTCATTTCCACTAGTGTGATAAGGTAAGCACGAGACTATTACGACACTCATGATGTTTGTTTATAAACCATTACATTAACACAAATGGATATGGAACAAAAACAATGGACCCCCAATCTTGAATGCAGTAGACTCACGTCCTACACCGATTAAAGAACATTAGGTCTTAAAGAGCTACGTGGTATCGGATGTCTGAGATTATTGACAGAATAATGAATTAATTCTTGGGAACGGCCTTTTGATATTTGACTGCCGAATTCGTCTTCATTAAAAAGGAACAAACTTGATCACATAATAGGACCTCTTGACCTGGAAATCTTCCTTTCAGTTAACGTTTTGAATGAGAAGTTTCTTGTAACACGAACGTTAAGATAAACAAAGTAACATGAAATCGAGTAAAATGTCTATTTTCTTGTACACATCCAGGGTTTTGACAATCTTTGATAACATATTTACATTTAATTTAAAGAAGACATTTTTACCAGTCTTTTCAGATGTGGATTTCCAATTCACGACGGTTTTAGAACAGTACAAGTAATTCAACATGTGGTGCAATAAATAAATAAATCCCCATGTACAACCATTGGTTAACAGGGTGAATATAAACCAAGTGAAATCACTGGGCGAATAGAGCCACACTATTCTTCCTGGAAAAGAAACATCTTTCGCTACTGCGTATCACTGCCGATCATCTTGACGTCATTGGGCGTGGTCTGTCTTTCCATGCTGCTATGTTTTGAGTTTCAAAGGTGGGTGGATGGCATGGAAAACCCACCCAAGCCTCTCAAGTTTGCTCCAAAAATTGCTTTAGCTGTGTCCATTGGCCTTTTGGACGACAATTACAAGAAGGTGGCTTATCACTTAAATGACAAAGGTGAGGGAGAAAATTATTCAAATTACTTTCGTTAATTCCATGGTTTCTATCCCACTTGCAACCCTGGAAGTTTTCAGTTTTTCTTGCAACTGCCTGAGGTACTAATAACACACATGGAAAAATTACTCCATTCTGATTGGCTAAAAAAATGCAGCTTTCAAGAAACACAGAAAATAGGTAATTCAGAGCAAAAAGAAGTGATAAAGCAAGCATTCTCATTGGTCAATGAGCAATGAAAGTCAGAGATAGCCAATCAAATGCGAGCCCTAGGTGATGCAATTTTTGCGTGATTGCGTGCGTTTCTTCTGTCTAACCATCTCCAATTTTTTCTTGTATATTACTAATATCTAATCACATGATTTTCCTCATGCAATTTGGAATAAATATGCACTTCTAATTTTTTTCAAAGACTGCAAATTGCACTCGCCTTACGGGCTCGTGCAATTTTGTTCGTCTTTGAAAAAAATTACCCGTGCTCATTCATTCCAAATTTGAAATCATGTGATTACCTATACTTATCTTGACTGCGATAATCTTTAATTCGAAGTTTCATTTCATGTCCATTCCACAGTTGAAATAAACAAGATTTCACCGGCAGTATTCCAAAATAATTTTATAGTCCTGTTACGGGATATCCCTTGAACTTGCCATTGATCTGATCAAAGATCGCTTGATAGTTCAGTTGGTGGAGCTACAAGTACAGTGCAATTGTTCGTTCCCCGCAACTACTCAAGTTGTTTATCTATTATTAGTTAACTTACTGTGAACATTCTAGCTTTCATTTAACTCCGTTCCTGTGGATTCCCTATCACTGAGTACCTCTAATATTATCTGCAAAGGTATATTCATAACTGCCATTCCGAGAAGTGACGATCTGTTCTTTTTCCTTTTTTGGCCATTCACAGAAAACTATCGGCTTCAAGAGACGTACGAAAACCATTTGATTATCAAGTTGGTTTCGGTAAGAACTTTGTTTGGTATGGTAGGTAGGCAGGCAGGCAGGCAGGCAGATAGGTAGGTACGTAGGTAGGTAGATAGGTAGATAGATGGGTAAGTGTTAAATTGGAGTAGAAACATATTCACAGCTTATTTTACCGCGATGCATCAGTTACTATTTCTTGATCATTTGATTGCAGTTCCAATTCTTTAATGCCTTCCTTGCGCTGTTTTACATCGCCTTCTACATACAGGACATGAACAGGCTTAAAAACGTAAGTCGTGCATTCAGTGCAAATTGCGCGATACGCGCAAGTGATAAACAGTATGAAAGAACGCTATAATAGTAAACACAACAGAAAACTGTTTAAACGAAAAGGGAGAAGTGATCCTCGCACTTATCTGGACAATTTAAGCAATTATCTCTCATAGACAGCTGAAAAATTCAGGCGGCTTCAACCGGCGGGATTTGAGGCCATGACCTCTGCGATGCCGGTGCGATGCTCTACCAACTGAGCTCTGAAGCCACTCAGTTGGGAGTAGGTTCAATTTGTTGCGCTCATGTCATTGTGTTCCAATGAAAAAACTCGATAAAGCTTTGAAATCAGACTCAAGTCGAACAGGAACTAAGGGTGGGTAAAAAAAAAAACAGAAACCAAATGCGTCTGTCATTGTTAAATTTCTGTCATAAGAATACTTGCTTAGTTTCAATCGAGTGTCGTAAAACCAAAACCAAAGTAATTACTTTGGTCAATCAAAAAGGACGGAGACAATCCAGTAAACCAATCAAGACTCGAAATAATTACACGTGGCCGACACAAAGCGCGGGAAAATGTGCACGCGCAAGCCACGACTGGTTTTGGTTTCACTTCTGATTGGTTGAAAAAATGGTGGGAGAACATTGAACCAATCACTGAGTGAAGTAATGCAAAACCAAAGCAATTCGCTAATTGTTTTCGACACTCAATTGAAAACCGCTCTATTAGACATGATCTCGAGATCAATCCATTTCAATAATGGTTTACAGCAACTTGCTGCACTTCTGATCACCAAACAAGTTGTGGGAAACGTCAAAGAAGCCTTAGTTCCCTTCGTCAAACAAAAAGTGAAGGAGTGGAAACTGAAGAAGCAGGACGCAAAAGCAAAGAAGGAATTAGACGAGAAAGAAGAAGGAAAAGACAAGGCAGCCGGCACTGGTGGAAAGGAGAAATCAGATAAGCCCAAAGAACTGGATACACCACTTATGAACCAGGCAGAGATAGAAAGTACTATGGCAGAATATGAGGTAAAGCAAAAACTCTAGAAATACCTCCACCGCTCTGATGCTTGCAAAGTTATCACAGACGGATGATGATGGTATTGACAAGAACAGATGTCCGATAGACCACTTTTATAAATGGCGACCACTTTACTTTCTTTTGTCTTTAGGTTAATTAGAAGCACTACCTTATTTTGAAACAAAAGTTCTTTTGAAACTTGCTCGTCGTAGCAAGGTTAGGAAGGCTGATTGGCATTCACAAAAAATAATATTTTATTTGGCCACCATTTTTTGAAAGAGGTGTATATCGTTGCTAGTCCTAAGCCTAATGTCACAAAGTGTCCCTGGCCCTCCTCAGTCCACCCTTACCAAACCGGAATAGATGACAAGGGGATATATTGTAATGTCTATACCACGCATGGTGTGCAGTCGAACTACGACTATGACGATGTCCATTCTGGTTAACGATGATAATGTAACCAAATGGCTACGATGGTACAGTGATGTTAATGAAGCTGGTATTGAAAACAATTATGACAGGAGTGAGAAGTTGTCGATTTGAACCTCGATTTTGTTTTCCACAGGATACTTTTGAGGATTATCTGGAAATGTTCATTCAATTTGGTTACGTGGTTCTCTTCTCGTCTGCTTTCCCCCTTGCCGCCTTGTGTGCTCTGCTGAATAACATCATCGAGATCAGAAGCGACGCCTTTAAGCTATGCACCAACCTTCGAAGACCATTCGGTGAAAGAGTTGAAAACATTGGAACCTGGCAGGTAAACGAACCATCTTGATAAATCCGGCTATCGCATTGGATCATCTCCCAGGGTCTTGATAAAAAATAGTTGAAGAGAAGGCCTGCCTTTCTATTTAGATATGGAAATGGTTATACCTTTCAAGTTCCTTATCAACACTAAGTGACGTTAAAGAACGCACACGCACACACTGATGGTAAAAAGCAAGTCTTTCACTGCTAGCATGCGATCGGGCTGGATTAGCGGGAAGGGCCTCTGAGAGAACACGACCATTAATCAAATACATCCGATAGTGAGGCTATTTAATTTGCCACGCGCTGGAACCTTCACTCAGGTTTCAAAGTTTCAACGTTAGTTGTAGGATATTTGCAGTGGGCAAATACGTGTACTTGAAAAATATACACCTATTCAATAACTAGGTAACGGACCTGTAAAGGTTTAATTAAAACTCTTTAACGCTTTTTCGTAATTTATCCAAGTTTTGCCTAGCAAATGAGTGAAGCTCAACATCCGATAGTGAAAATTGCAAATTTACAATTTTTCCACTGCATTTAGTCTCCATGCCCAACAGCTTCCAATTTGTTCAAGCTAAATTTTCAAGGTATGATTTTCTTTTCATACTGGTTTAATTTCAGTTCTACATCCAACCCAGTAATAAGAATTCCAAACATCCTTGTCTTTCTTGATTAGTAAACAAAAGTAAATTTCAACTCATTGGTCATTTGACAGCAGGTGCCTGTTCCAGTTTCTAGTTCGAGCTAAACGTTTAAAACACTGACTGTACCGTAGACCCACTCCACTGTTTTCTTTTCGATAGGATGCAATGGAAGTCATGGGCGTAGTCGCAGTGATGGTGAACCTCGCTCTCCTTGGTATGGGAGGCTCAGTCCAGCGGATGTTCCCAAACATGTCAGTTACTGAAAGAATCATTCTCATTGTCGTATTGGAGGTAAGGCGACTTCATACTGAAAAAATTCTTGATCAAAAATAAAAAGGATGAGAGGAACAGTCCAATGTGATCTGTGACAAAATTAGTGAATTGCACAGATTGAAAACGCTTCGATACTCTTCTGAACAATCGGTCTTTTCCATGAGGTTTCCAAAACAACATGGAATGCTTGGGCTTATACAGTTTTAGTGTTCACTTGAAACCTCGTTTTCAGACACCACGTAAGTTACGGGAGCTGCTTCCCATGATCGTAAGCGATACCTAAAAACTCCCGGGAAACGCCTTACTTAACAAAAGTAACAAAAGAACGGTACTTTTTCCTAAACAATCAACAAACGGCTTAAGAACAGTGATACAACTAGATTTAAAACAAGTAAAGCGAATTAAGATTAAGGTCCAACAAAGAAGTACACGCCTGGCATCACCTACACAGTACACCCTGAATTCGTTTTCCCACTATATCGCGGTATAGATTGGTCGATTAAATGGTGGATCATTTCCATTGCTAGTAAATCGTTCAATTTCAATGATTTGGCTAAAGCACTTTGAAACGGTTTTAATTTTCAACCATTATGCTGGACTCTTCTCTTTTTAGCATCTTGTCCTTGGAATCAAGTTCGCAGTAGCGTATGCTATTCCGGACATACCCGAATGGGTGGAACAAGAAATAGCTAAAATGGAATTTCAAAGGAGGGGAGCTTTGAAGGTAAATCATCAATTTTGACCCTACATGTATACACTCCTTAGGAAAAGCAGACTAATAGTAAATCTTATGTTCCAGAGCGCTCCAAGTACTCCAAAGTCTCCAAAGGATCCACAAGGAAAAGCTCACACCCCCGTTTAGAAGATGGACGATGAAAACAAGAGCTGCGATAAGTGGCCTGGCAAAAAACACGCATTCTCTAATGATTGTGTCGTTTTCTTTAAATTTTAACATAGTCGATCTATCAGGGTCCAGAAAGTAAACTTTAGGAAATAGTATTCTTAGGGTCTTAAGTTGGTTTGGGATATTCAGTTCTTTCGCATTGTCTGCGACCATCCTATAAACACAAAAACAATAACGGAGATAAAAAAAAGAGAGACACAGGTTGGAATAAGGAAAGAAATACACGGGTTAGAGTAAGGTTCGCTTAATTTTAGGGAAAACGAAATGGTTTTCACATGGTCATCTCTGTCGTTTTTCGAACTGAAATTGTCCTACGACCTGCATGAGACGACTATATGTAAACCCTTATGGACGGTCGTCTGGATAGAATCGAGTTCTACTACAGAGATGTACGCGAATGATTGGCAAGAAATATTGACAAACTGAGCTACAAACGACTCAAGCGACAGAGACCGACGACAGAATGAACAGAGATTGCTAGTGTTTGTTTTGAAAAACGCGAGGCGGGGAGGACCGCAAATTAATGCTTTCAAAAGGAATTTTCCACCGATTGCAGGGATAGACAAGTTAGGTAAATATAGTGGCCAAACTGAAATAAGATCGTTAACTTATGATACAAACCTCTAAAGAAAGATGAGACACCAGACGAATAATTTTCTTTTTTTTAAAATCTTTTAGCACTAGTTAGTTTTTCAATTGAATTGGAATGAGTGATTTATACAAGAAAAATGTGTGAACAGGGGTGTTTTTTAGGATTTTTAAAATACAGGGCTGCTAACCGAGACATTTGTTAGATATTTTAACAATAATAATAACAATCCCATCTATGTTATTTTTACAAGAATTAAGAAATCTGACCGACTTCACTTCTAAAATTAAATTAAGTTCTTCGAACATTTCAAATGTTAAAACTAACTGTAGTGTATAGGTAAATACTAAGAACTGGAATACTGGAATTAGGCTTTATAAAAAAAGTACATTAACATATAAGCACTTAATATGGGTTTTCATGAGCACTAAACTACTAACGTAGCAATACTGATTAATTGGAGTCTTTAAACACTGTCATTAATTAAATTCTCGAAATCAAACTGAATATAGCGAAAAAGGGTTACTCTCCTTAACAAAAAAAAAAGATAATTAAAATCATTACATACACTAGTGCTTAACACCAATCAACCTAATTCAACTACTTCGAATAATCAAAATAGCACAAAATTAACCGTATTTGAGTGTCTTCCTCTAATACTGACCAATAAATTAATAACACACCTTACAAGTCAGCATTCAAGCAAGATAATAACATCTAACAGTCAAATTAATTGATCTTGAATCTAGCCAACGAAAACCTTAGAATCAACATTGAGCAGAGATTCCAACCCTCCCGTTTTGGCCGGAAACCCCTCCGTTTTCGGCGAAGATTGCCTGCGGCGCTTTTGGGCGCGGCTACGCCGCTCCTAACCTCCCTTTTTCTTTAGTTGACACGGTTGGAATCTCTGACTGAGTAGAGATTACTAAGTGTATAAATACGTACAGTGTGGGTTTTGCATATTAAAGAAACGAGCGGTGAAGAGGAAGGGCAAGAAATGAAAACAACGATAACAAGGAGTGGTGAAACAAGCGCGAAATGGGAAGAAGGGTGAGGGCACAGCTAAATTATAAGACGTGTGTCAGTGATTCGAAGTACGAAGAAAACGATTTGAATAGACCGACAAAAAGGAGAGTGAGACAATTGTACAGGTACAAACCGACAAACAAATTTGAGACTTTCAAAAGACTGATTGTACGGCTTGATGTATATTAAAACGAATTCACGGCGAAAAGAGCCGAATGATCAAATGTTATGCTTTGACGAACAAAAAACGCCCAATGAATGAACGGCGTTTCAAAAACGGACGCATTACTGAGAGAGAGACGTAGTTTAAAAATATCGTTAACAGAGGCCAACAAAACATGACATCACCCAGGAAAGCGTACGAGCACACGGCTAAAAAAGACAAGAGCAAATGAAAAGAAGATAAACAACCGAATCGGTGATGATGTTTGATGCGATTACAACATCACAAAATACACTTACAAACCTCAACTGAGAAGGCTGATCTTTTGACTACACAATTAAGATAGTAAACAATATGCACATGAATTGTCAACAAGTTAAAACAAAAATCTCAAAGCCAAATGTGGCAGAACTAGAGCTAATTGATAACCCACGTGGTCCATATTAAAGACATTGTCCTCATTAGAGTCATAAGAAACATACGCAGTTAAGTACTCATCATTTGCACCTTTTTTAAGGACAAAAGACACTAAATAATGCGTCTGCGTATGTTCCTTGGGCATATGCCCAAGCACACAAAGCCGGCCTCCATTTCGGGGCAAAAAAGGTCCTTTTGCCCAATAGGGAACTTAACAACTGGAAGGGAACACATTTCGCATGCGAGGAAAGTAGTGTCTCCCAAAAAGATAGCCCTTAAAGATACTTAGAAATATAAATGTGGCTGCGTGAAGATAAATTAAAAGGGAAAACAGCTCAATTGCGGTTGCCGTCCGCTTCCGCAGGTGTTCTTAAAGCTCCCTAATATCTTACGAAACATCAGGCTTCCCGAGCCCACCCATCTGGTCTCCTTTTCGGTGCTTGGGTGGCTGGTGAGGACCAGGTTCTACTTACGACTCTTTTAAAGTAAAAAAAGGACGAAAGAAATTGAACGAAATGCCAAGGCATGATAGCTAAAGCAATTCAGCAATATTCAGCAAAAGTAAAACAAAACCTTTCTTTCCTCACTAAAAATTCACAATACTGAAACGTAAACGGCAAATTTCTAAGATAACCTGAACAAAACAAAACCAAGCTAAAAAACACCACCCTCTTTTAAGTAAGTTCCTTTATATAGGGTTAACGCAGTTTTTGTGATCGCAATCGACGTCATTTACGCACGGAAGGGTAAGACATATCCACACCGGCAAACGGTAAAATATTACCAAAAAGAAGGGACAAAAGCCTAGCAAATATTTTTAACAGTAACGTAACTTTAAGTGCCATTCAACTGAAGCAATGAAATGCGCGATTAAAGTTAAAAAAAACTTACGACACCGTAAACAAGGCAGGAGGGGTAGGGACGTACACATACATAACTGCAACGAGACGACGATGAAAGTAAACATACCAACAACTGGATCAAACGAAAACAATTCCCCTCTTTTATTTCGACTTATTGGAATACACAAGCATCACAAATGCGCAAAGACAAATCTTCCAGTTTTAAAACTACGAAAATAAACTCGACAATATTGCAGATATAAGAATTGGGACAAAGATATTACATATGTTTATAAACGAATGAAGGGGGAAAAAATTATCTTGTTAACGATACGAGGACAGTAATTTATCTACTTGTTTGAACTTTGCACACTTTTCCAATTTCAGTTTTATTGGTTACACCTTGAGAATTGCAGTGTATCTTTTTAATCTAAGTTTTAAAATCTAAGATTTTCTCATCAGAAGTTGTACCACCTTTTCTTGTAAGAAAACAATAAATTTGAGATTTTTGGGAGAGTGAACACTATTAAATTTCGTCAGTGGCTTCGAGTGACAGAGACTTTTAGTTCAAAGCTCGAAAGTCAGTTTCAAAATGCGCATGTCCAGAACAACAAACCCTTAGCCCCAGCCCCACTCGGCCTCCAATTCAAAGCACGAGAAACATAATTCAGTGTGAACAAGTAATCAGCGATTGGATCGTAGTTCTGACGGCCTGAAAACGCAACTATTACAGCGAATGTCGGGATTGGTGCAAAACAAGGGATACAATTTAGTGTAGTCTGTTCCCCAAAAGAGAACTGTGTTGAAGATTGACTAAACTCGCAATGTTTTGCACGAAAAATCACATTTTACAAGACCTCTTTCTGAGCAATCAAAGCTAACAAATGAAGATGCAAAAAAACACACTTCATGAGCAACTAGCTAACATAATAATGAACATAAACATTGTTATCGTGTTCATTTAAACACCAGTGTTCCAATATTCAAATATTGGCGAAGGAGGCATTTGCAATGAGTAGTATATGGAATTGCGGTTCTACGGCTGGTGGATCATGGTGGATCGTGGATCCATAAGCGATTCATAAGCGTAACGTTAGAGGTACAAATAGGTAATTTGGATGTATAAGGTTGTACCACAAGGAAGCGCTGTTTTGAGGGTGTAATGATGTCATGGGTTTGTAGTGTGTCTTGAAAGCTACGTATGAACAGACTCAGAAAAGTCGTGAATATTTCATAATCCGAACGAGAACGTCAAAATTCATTGCATACATAGTCCCGCATTATGATTGGATAAAGTGTCCGAAACAAACCCGTCACAATTGATTGAACAAGTGATTATGTAATAGGGCGCCAAGTACTTTATTTGCATAGATATTTCATCAAGCGCAACTTTAAAAGGCAGACAACAACCCTTTTGTTTCAAGCAATATCATCCATTATTCCTTCTTAAAGTTCTACTACGACCAAAAAAAGAATTCTTCTTTTTTTTTTTGGATTTCAAAACTATGTTAACTAAACACTAAGTGACCCAAGTTTTAAGTTCTGATTTAAAAAAAGCACCTGTTTGTTTTAACTGGAATTTTGTTATTTATTGGTCCGCCATTACTAACTTTAAAATCTTGAGAGAGCTGAGTCAAGGAGAAAATGACGTCAAAGACTCACTGGTTCAAGAATGCAATACGTGTGTACGCGGCTGAATTAATATGCAGCACGGGGGTTTCGGGCTTCCCGATTTTTACACGTTTACTCGCTGAAATTTTAAGCTAGTGAGTAAATGACGTCATTTTGCCCCACATCCAACTCTCTGAGGTCCAATCGGTCAGTTTTGAACCTTACACTCAAAATAAACAGCCTTTGGACAAAAAGCAAAGCTTAAGCGAACACGCTTTCAAAATTTGAAGAAAAAAGAAAACTATTTTTTGATCATTGACGCACAGTTTTTCGTGTTCCAAACACGTATCGCGGCGATAAAACTTGCGGGAGCAATACTTGCATTGGTGAGTCTTCTCTTGAGAGTGTTTTTTCATATGCCTCCTCAAAGCATCTTTTCGGTTATACGAATTCCCACAGCGCTGACAAGTAAAAGGCCTGCCATCATGAAGCGCCTTCTTGTGCCGTGCCAAGTTTGTCAAGTGGGAGAACCGTTTCTCACAAATATCACACACGAAAGCCACCCTACGAGCTGCTTCTATTTGATCCACACTCTTCGAAGGTTCGCCTCGATCTTTACATGATTGCTCTTGATTGGTTGAAACTAGATGCTGTTGTGACGTAAGAGGACCCTACATCTCGCTCTATCACCATTCTTCCCTCGGCTCGCTTGCGTGACTAAAGCGGGTGGTTCGACTGACTTAGAAGGGAGCGCGAGCAGTCTATATCCAATTTGGACTCTTTCTCTCGGTGCAATCAATTGCGAGACAGCGAAAAGAGAATGTATACACCGTCTGCGAGAACATGTATAGGAAGATAAAAATATTGCTTTTGTTATTCAAATGTACCAACCACAAGTACAAAAGACACTTTGTTTCGACAGCCAATGAGGTGTCAACGATATCTTCCCTATAGCATTGGAACTAGAACTATAGTTGTGTGACAAACTTCACTGGTATTGCTTGAAATAAAAGGCTTGTTGTCTACCTTTTAAAGTTACGCTTGATGAAATATCTATGCAAATAAAGTACTTGGCGCCCAATTACATAATCATGTGTGCAATCAGTTGCGACGGGTTTGTTCCGGACACTAGGGACTTTAAGGGCCTGGACAAACGGGAAATGTTTGGCGACCAAACAACATCAAACCTTGTTTGGTGACCAAACATTTTACCTTTTTGCCACCTTGTTTGGTGGTGTTTTATCGTGTTTGATACAATTTGAAGGCCATCGACATTTCTTTCGTTCTCGTATGTGATGGGCGTACTTTCGTTCGTTTGATTGGCCAGCCGTATCACACATGTTTGGCGCGTGCATGCTTTCCACGCTTGCTCAGCAGCTTGTATCCACGTGATTTTTACGTATTTGTGTACCATAGGTCTTTGCTTGTGGAGTTTGTCACGTAATTATTTTTTTTGTGTCACCAGTTTGTAGATAGTTTTAGCCACTCGTCTTGTTCGTTAGTGCGAGTGTTAATTACCAATTGTACGATTCCCTAGTGTATTATGCATTATCCGATTTAGTGTTATAGAATTTCTAAGTGTTGTAATGTAGTCATTGCTTGTAGTCGTAATTTGAATGAATTAGTTAACTATATATAGATGTAAAAAGTCGTGGGCGTTGGTTTGTTGTGGAAGTGGCGCAAGGTTTGTTGACGTACAGGAAAGCAAAGAGTTGAAGAGCGAAAGCCTGAGGGCAAAAAGGAAAAAGAACGGAGAGCACTGCTAAGAGCCATTAGCGGAAACAAATATAGAAGAATCAATGACAAAACCCCTTTGTCAGTGGCGGCGAGTGAGGAAAATACTTCAAAGAATTGAAGCTTGAGATAAGCAAAAAGAAGAGAAAACTCGAAGAAAGTGACGCGGCTGCAGTAAAGTGTGAAAGAAGAAATTGATTGCCGGAAGAGAAGGAAGCGCCGAGGTGGGAAAGAACTTGTCGAAGGTTTTGCTACTAGTTTGGCACAGGACTGAACTGTTTGACTGTAAACATTAGAGTAAAGTAATTAGTATAATTAGTATTATCGTTCAGTTTTGTAAGGGAATAGACAATTATTTAAGTGGAGTTAGTTTTAAGTACCCTAATTAGTCTGTAATATTAAGCAAGTGTAGGTTTTTCTTTTTTTCCGATAATATTAGGATGTACAATTTTTTTTCCCTCTCCTAAATTAAAATCTTTAATTATTTTCGTTTATAAGTTTCATGCTTGTGCGTTGCGCAATTGTGGGAAGGGCGTGTGTGTTATTGCTTGTTTTTCGTTTTGTGTACGAACCCACCATCACAGAGTTTGATCTGAGTTAGATCAAACACGTTTTAACAATTGTGATGTTCACGTTCGGATTATTAAATATTCCCGACTTGTCTGAGTCTGTTCATACGTAACTTTCAAGACACACTGCAAACCCATGCATGACATTATTCCACCCTCAAAACAGCGCCTTGCTGCTGTACAACCTCATGGAGCCAAATTACCTATTCGTACCTATAAAGTCACGTTCATGGTGGATCGTGGATCCACCATGATCCACCAGCCGTAGAACCACTGTTCCACATACTCTACTGCAATATGTAAACCGCATTAAACCTAAACGTACTTTAAAAGGGTCCTCTTTCCTGAGTGTAGTGCTGCACAAAACTGCTTTAAAACCCACTTTGCCTCGACACAATCTACTACTTACTTCTGGACCAACACATGTTTTGCGGTTTGTACGGTACAGAAATGGTAACCTTAATTCAAAGAGGCTCACCTCTTCGAAGGAATCAAACGATGCTACTTACAGTCAATAAACCACAGGCACAAGAGAAAACACAGTTCAGTTAGGGTTAGTTCAATTATTGCTTAAGCACGTATCTTAGCAGTTTCTTCCCTCGTACTTCTCCGAGTCGACCGCAGTGTCGTAACATTGTGAGTATTGCCCTCCCTGTGGCATCCATCTTCAGTTGTGAATAAGTCTTCAGATCGTCATCAATGAAGAAATATTCCCCTGTTTATTTGAAAAGCGGGACAATGCTGCATTAGAGCAGTTTTCAAATGACTTTCGAAAGTAAGTACGCGATTACGATTGCAATTACTACCCTTAGTGATTGGTTTAAAATTCTAGCGCCAGTTTATCAACCAATGAGAAGGAAAACCAAAAACCAAATACATCCGTAGCGGTTAACCAGGAGAACTGAATTTTTTTTCTGTCCACATTCATTCATTTTAGCTATTTCTACCTTCAGTAATCACGCGGCGGTCATTTCGAGGTTTAATGCAACAGCGTTTTTCTCCTTGTTCCTTCTCCTAAATTCATTCTCTAAATTTGTCCAAAATTCATTTTTTTTGCTAAGCTGTCTCCTTTCAAGTTGCTGTTTTAGAGGCGCCCAAAAAGTGGAAAACCAGAGCAAATTTGATCTACGACAGACTAAGTAGTTTGCAGACTACGAGAAGCAGTCTCTCTTTCGCCGTTAAGTTAGTCGAGCGCAAGGAGAAAGAAGACAAGCACGAGGAAAAATGGCGAGGTGAACTCCTCCTCGAATCCATATAGTTTGTGACGGCATAGGTCCTCTTCCCTTCATCGCTCGGTCAAGGATGAGAATTGTGGCCAGTTTCTTTCAAACCATATAGAAAAGTGAGATTACGGGAAGAGGGTTTAAATAAAAAGAATGTAGCTTGACACAAGAGTAGATCCTGCAGTTATGTACGCGGAAAGGTCGCTATCGCTAGGACGCTCTGAGGAGCGTTTCTTTCACGCGATCAACGGTCATATTTTAACGGAAACGTTGAAAATCGTGAGACAACGGTTAATCTCCGTGTTTTTTAGTATATTTGTTTCCATCACCAATTCTTTCAGCTCTTTAATTACAGTCTTAATTGTTACTCAAGAGCACTTACCTTCCGTTTCTGGCGTTTCAGCTTCCTTGAAAGCCTGAGGATCAAAACAGTATTAACTCAGAAACAATAAGAAAGGACGAGGAAAAGTGATATAATAATAGTACTGGTTT
>NC_090870.1:36587942-36607942 GCF_036669935.1 Montipora foliosa | reverse complement strand
CCAAAGAAGCTTCAAGTTCCAGCAGCTCTTTGTTAATAGACCTCAACGCAGAAATACAGTTGGTTGAATTCCCTGTAACACAATTACCAATAACTTCATTTCACCATTGAACAATGATTATCTGTTTCCGAAATTCAAATGAAGCTGTGATGAAATTTCTATAAAACCCAAGAAACTAACTATGCATAGATTTATCAATAAATGTAATTCACAGGGTTTTCAAGAGATAAATAGAGCTACCCTCATTAGATCAGAGCACAAGAAAAAAACTCCATCTGGTCCCCAGGACAAGTAATTTTCAGGCATGGGCGAGCAACTCTTGCTGACCATTTGCACAATGGGAAAGCACCCACTCAGTCAATCAAAGGATTAAAAAGACGTCTAGAGACAAAAAAAAAACAATAAAGTTACAGCCCTTTTTTAACCCAAGCAAGTGAGGAACCTCTCAAGGATGTGGCTCATGAGGATTGTTCAATCAATGGGCAAGTTAGAATTTCAACCTTTTTCCTAAGACTCTGGATTTCCAAAGTACATATTGTTGTGAAAATGCATTACTATGACAGTTCATTCTTGCTAAGTGGACACCACTGTAGCCTTACACACCTACATGTAACTGCCACAATGAGAAGGGACAATGATGATGATGCTGATGATGTGGACAGCAGTGTAATCTGTCACTTAATGACATTAAGGCAGACAGTGAATGGCTCCATCCAAATTTGCCATAAAGTTTTATTCTCCACAAAAAACTAGTGAGGTTATTAGTAGTAGTTAGTTCGCCCTTCCCTCCTTCTCAGGAGCATAGGCCATCAACAGTCTCTCTCCCTAGCCTCATGTCCTGTGCATCCCTCTCAAGCTGATACCAACTCTTGCCCGTAGACTTGATCTCTGCTTCTAGCAAACGTCTCCAGGTGTTCCATGGATGACCTCTCTTTCAACCTCCCTTGAGTATTCCATAGTTTAATGTTACTGACTCTATCTGACCATACCAACTGTAAAATCCTACACAGACACTAATTAATGAAAAATTGGAGCTTCTTTGTCGATGCGTTTGTTGATCTAACGGTAAGGTTATTTGCACCTTCTATAAGGCCATCCCCTTTTTTTCCTCCGTTTCGTGTCGAATGCGTTTCCTGACATCAGGTCGGTCGGATTGAAAAAAAAAAGCCTAAAAAAAAATCATAAGCATTCTCAGAATCGGAGCCCTGGTACCCCAGCATAATAGCTGTGGAGCCAGGAAAACAACAAGACATGAACCCAAAATCAATATGGCGGAAAAGTTGGTGAAGGTTGTTGCAAAATTAAGACAGCGTGGGGAAAAGGATCAACCACCGAAACTCCTATACTACATAAAATGGCTTTAAAACGTCGTTAGCTTTTTTTTTTTTTTTTTGTTTTGAAAATGCCAGAAATTTGGGCCAGTCGGACGACACGAAACGGAGAAAAAAAAGGGGATGGCCTAACTTGCAGACTCTGAAGTTCAAATCCCAATTTTCTTTTTAATAAGATTTCCTTTTTAATAGCGGTACGGGAAAAGAGGTCATATCCAACATTGCGGTAAACTGATTTAGTTCCCCTTTGTCATTCACTGTTTCAAACGCTCCATCAACAGTCACAACAAATAAGACTGTTTTTTGAAAGCTGAACTTCAGTCCCATATTAATAGTGACAGGAGTACTTGCAGCTGGCATTTGACAAGGCCGACCAGATCAACATATGACAGAAAACAATAGGAGTACCAGTGGGAAAAAATGGATTTGCATGGTCAATCAAAGCCCGCTTTTAACATTTTAATACACGTCTTAATTAATTTGCTGTTGTCTTCTTTTCAAAACAACGACATGAAATGACAAACATTGGAGGACGTAAGAGCGTCAGACGATGAATTTACATTTAGTGTCCAGACAAATCAGATTGAAGAACCCCGAGAGCTGTTTTATTTTATTCAAGAACATTTACCTGCACTTCGTAACTCCATACTTCGCTTTAAATTTGTCGTTCTTGTGGCGAAAAACTGTGCCATTTCCTCCAAAGTCGACGCCATTTTGAGTTTTCGTTTTAGCGCCAAATTACGAATTTCACCGCTGGTTAGAGCATTATATTGCAGGCGCGTGCATTTTCTTTGTGTCCAGATCTCCTCAGGAAGATCATCTCTGAACGGCAGGTGGTATTCTAAGAGTCAACAAAAGCTGATAGCACATTGTCGTGGAGAGCGAAAACATATTCGTGTACACTTTTGCTTCTCCCTGAGTAAGTTTGTTTAGTTACTGCAGACGGCCCTGTCCAGGAGCAATATTCCTGACGGGGTTAGATCAAGTGCAAAGTATAATATTACGGCACTTTATCATCATTTGCATGCCTTATGTGCAGGTCACTAGTATATAAATATTTTACCATGCCATAAAAAATACAGGCAATCAGAATGCAGGAAAGCCGTTATATATTCGTCAGTATTCCACTGAACCTTCCCATCGATCAGTGCAATTCAACGGTATCACACCCAGCCTTCCCATCGTGCCTTGCTGGCCACTGTATTTTCTATGGCATGGTAATATATAGTTAAAAGGCGAGTGTGCATACCAAGAAAATACAAGTGACTCGTGGGATATTCCATGACGTCACGTGAAAACCTCCTATAACGTCCATATACACCGGTATTTAAGAAATAGAAAACATGTACCGTGTTTCTATCGAGTTATAGAAACTCGAATGAAAGTTTGGGAGAACGAGAAATGCCGTGGGAACACAAGCCGTAAGCGAGTGTTTCCGCAGCTTTTTCGAGTTCTCCCAAACTTTCACGAGTGTTTCTATAACTCGATAGAAACACGGAGCAGGGGCACCCAACGAATCTGTTCCTCACATTATCTTCTGTTCCCCAGGGGAATCTTGCTGGCTGGCAAAAATACAGGAGTTTCGATGAGCTGGCTGGGAAATTTTGTTATTGATAGAGGTTTTGCCTGGGAATTACTGACTTTTTCTAGCATTTGAATCCGAGCTGGCTGTAGAAACTCTGAAGACTGAGGACGACTAAAAAAATAAAAAGAAAAAAAAAAGAAAAAAGAGAATCCCTTCCCTCTCCCAGAGAGTAGTCACAAACATACGACGGCTGGTCAGAGTGATTGCGCTTGCGGAAAATAACCTGTTTTGTCCCGGTTTTGTCGCTTTTGTTCGGTCGTTTTGTATCGAGGGATTTGAAAGCGCGCGGAATTCCTGGCGGGGAAATAAATTTTATCTAGCTGGCTGGGAAATTTCTTGTGTGTCTTGCTGGGAAAAAGGAACAGATAATGTTTTCCCAGCAACACTGAAAAACACCTGAAAATGCCTTAATAACATTTATTTTCATTAACTGGGGTATGATAATACATTTTACAACAAATTGGTCGTTGGGTGCCCCTGACGGAGTACATGTTTTCTATTTCCTTTAGAAAACAACGCGACGAGAAAAAGGAAAACAACTTGTTAACTCTAATTATCAAAATGTAAATTCTCTTTGCTCGCGCCATCACTACGTCAAGAGCTCGTGCTAGTTCTGTCTCCATCGAGTTATAGAAACACGGTCATTTAATCAATAAGCGGGCGTATTTTCTTAGGACTGTTTTCTAAATAGTTTTTCGTAAACGTTTAATGACCGGACTCTTTTGATCCTGATATTTGACGGTTGATACCTATGAAACGTGGCCAAATACTTCTGAAAATGCTTCTGTACAGCAAACCTCTGGTATCACAATTTGAACACCGTTCCCCAGTTGCACTTACTCACTGAGCCGGAACTCGGCTGTGTACTCTTTAATTGCATGACCTCAAAAACGTCCTCAGCGAAGGTCTTATTGTCCCCTAGGGAATTGATACAATTGTTACCAATAGACCCTTTGCTTATCCCCACTTGAGGCGAGACCACCACTGTGACTTGTAATCCGCCGGTTGGCTTACATTACGAATTCGATCCTATTATTGCATTTTTGAACGTAAAATAAATCTCTACACACCTTCACTTGGTCTTTTGAAAGACAACATGAAGGCTATCTCGTGCTAAAAATATCGGTCTAAGAAGGTTTTCAGCAAGATTTTATTTGTTCACCCTCGAAGTTCAAGAGAATTATTTCCGTAAATACAAAAAAAAGAGCGACAGTCCCCTTCCAAAAATTTGGCCAAACAGTTTAGCTGCCTCAAGACTAAGCTTAAAACTAGCAAATCGTGAAAAGACAAAGACTCGAAGGTGAAATTAAATAAAAGAGAGCAAAAAAAAGCACGAAATCAAACCAAGTGTCATGACTAAGAATTAAATACTCGGCAAAATCACGAGAGCCGGGCAAATAAATGCTGGCATTCCACGGGGCAGACTCGGAGAATACGAGTGGAAAAACGTGGGACTTTTCATTTACAGTGATGTTTAGTTGCATTACACATCTTTAATCTTTAATCGCCCCCTCGTTCAAAAGCCGGAAAGAGGTTAGCTTCTTAAATCTAAGTAGTTGTCTTTATGAATGGGGACGATTAAGATTAAAAACTGCCAGAGTGAGTGTAACCTTTCCTCGCTGGTATTAGGTTGTCTGAAGTGAGAGCAAAGCACATGCCACTACAAGAGAGTTTGAATTGGTTCCCGTCGTTAGCTTTCCTGGGTCCTTCCCATAGACATTCGTCAGACAGTTTTTCCCAGATACGCGAAATCTCATTGATAAATCATGCTGGCTCTTAATTAACACTACTCTAGCTACCTTTCACATATTCGCGAACTTATTACGAGCTTTGAGAGAACTTGTGCTTATTCTAAGAATATTACGTAACTCGGCCAAGCTAAGTATCAGTGATTCTGCTTAACTTCTGCAAGGAAAATTTGAAGCACTGGCCCGGGTTGCTCGAAGCATGGTTAGCATTAACCAGCGTTAAATACCATGGAAACCTATAGTTTTTGGTACCTCTTAACCAACGGTTAGCGCTAACCAAGCTTCCAGCAACCGGTCTCTGCATTGTATATTAGGGTGTCTAAGTGACCGCCCCTTATGACTTTGATTACATAGTGTCATTCTTACCGCTTCAATGAATGGTATTTTAGCGGTCAGCAAAGCTCGCAAAGAGCTAAATAACAGCAAAGGTTATACAAGAAGTTGAATTACTTGCACATTAAGCACACCTCCCCGAATCGACTGTGCTGACATTTAGGAATCCTTATATTTCTTTAAATCAAATTGAAAAAAGAAAAATAAGGACTAGTCTAATCGCAACACATGCCGGATTGTTTACTAAAAAATTCAAATACTCAAAGGGCAAGTGAATTACAAATGCAGTCGTCCCAACCCAACATTATGAACATAGACCAAATGCATAAATGGAGGCTAAAAAAATAGTCTTTTGTCTTTGTGCTAATTAGACCAACTAGCCTCGTTAGCACGCGCAAAATACAAAAGAAAAGTTACTTTAGAACGAGGCTAGTTGGTCTGTTTAGCGGATAAACTAAAGAATAATTTATCGGTCGCCATTTATGAATACGGTCTATGCAATCACACTTCAAAGAGCTTTCGTTCTTTAACATGGAATTAGGCTGATGACTCACGCTTCAACATGACATTGTGCAACATTCGTTGACCAACAAATCTTGTACTCGTTATTTAAGTTTCAACCCACAAACACTATCATAAACTGACTTTCCATATGTAAAGCATTTGCTTGTTTTCACAAAATTAACTCGTTCGCATAGCCTCCCCCTGTTGCGAATGCCAAAAGGTGGGGGCTGTCCTTCGCAAACTTAGCAATTTTTCATTCGAGTACTTTTTCTCGGTGTCGTTGCGTGCGGAACGCCCAAACCCGCCAGGTACACCCAAAAACGTGGCGAAATCTAATACTGTTGGAGCACAACATCTTAAAACAATTAGCTCGTCTCACGGAATAGATACAAAACATCACTGTGAAAAAAGCAAAGACTGACAATCACACGGAACAAATTATGTCACTTGAGCGAAGTAATTTCATTCACGTGCCTATATCTATCATATCAGTATACTGTATGCGGTCGCATAACGCAACTGAACTTTCAATACTTTTTTTTGCAAACAATTATGTATAAATACAGTATGTAAGAGTTTGTTTGTAGTGGACAGTTAAATTGTGAACGATAATCCAAAGGCAGGGCTTTGAGAGGAATATTTAAACCGACTTGTGTCATAGCGATGACAAATATAAACGAAATTACGTTAGTGAACGAAACCATCGACTAGACTTTCTTGGACGGTTTCCGTCTTTCCAGTTCCTATTGGTTTCCCCACTGTTCCTCACGCATCTCTGCCTGTAAACGATGGATGATAAAACGATAGGTTAATGCGTTTTCTAATACAGCATAATAAAGGATGCTAAAGTTTGAACCTGAAAGATATCAAATGAAGCAGAATCTCCTCGGAATCAACGAGGATTTCTGACTTTTTAGAGTTTCGTAATGTCTTTACGAATTCGTGATGAAGAGAAAAAAATTGTGAGGTGGTATTCATTAAGTTAAATTACATGATTTCAAGAGGAAATTGCAGTGTTAGCGACTCCTAATCCTTGTTTCCTGCTTAGGTGAAAGGGCGTTCAAATGTGCAAACAGACTCTCACGGAACAAGATTATCAGTGGTTGTATTGGAAAAAACACTGACTTCTGAAGCCTTCTCTAACCTTATCAAAAGACTGAGAAATCAAAATTATGTGAAATCATCTATCTTGTGAACATGAACAGATTTCAAACCTTCCAGTATCCGTGGTTAAAAGTGATAAACTCTTTTTTGAGGCGCATGTTTCGTCATAAACTGATTTGCTGGTGAAAATGCGAATTTCAATTTGTTAGCGAAATTTAAACAGATCATGATCACACAATTGTTTTCTTAATTATTCTCTGCTGTGATTTCACGATATGTTACAAATAGGACCACGAAGTTGCCGAGTAAAACTGCCGACGAGATGCAGCAACTGAACGTAATTGAATGCTGGTGTGGTCCACACCGTAGCAGTGTTACTCCTTCACACATGTGAGGTCAACTCAATGCGGAGGCAGAGTTGAGCACGCAAGGCAAGGGCCTCAAAAGTCGGCGTGTGTTCTTTGAAATTTCATCGCTACTTGCTGTTGACAACTGTTCAATTATCCCCAGCTTGATATATTGACACTTCTTTGTCAGTTTAATCAATTAAATTTGGTAAAAAGGGCAAAAGGGCTCTTGGCGCAGTCATTCGAACGCCGCGCAGCGATTTGCATAAGGTGGGTCTACTTTCCCAGGCACATCAGAGCCGGCCGGCTTCGAAAATCGTCGCTTCCCTACGCATGCTCGCTCGAAACAACCTTCGATTTTTCGCCACTCCTTCCCCGTTTCTGAACGCCCCAACTTCGGCGAAAATTAAATTGGGCTGTTGTTCGGATACAAGAAGCGTTCCTGTTTTATTTTTCTATGTAATAAATATGAACAGCGAGGTCACAGTCTAGTACCACGGAAAAAAGTTTGTCATAGATTTAAAAGAAAGTTTAGAGAAAAATGTAGCCCAAATACTAGTAAGGGTAGTAGTAGTTGTTTTTGTTTTAGTAATGAGCCAAATATGGAAATCTTTTTTACGGCTTGGTGGGCTTTGTCTTATTTGGCAGACTTGGCCCATCCACCTTATGTCGCACATACTTTGAAATCCATCTCACTAGCTCTGAAAATGAACTTTCCTTATTTGTCTGTTGCTCAATGGTGATGTTCGTTGATTAGACTGGACCATGAGACTGCAATAGTTCTCTGGGGATCATAAATAATGTCACGGGTTGTGGGGCAAACTTTAGCAGATAAAAACCTTCCATCCGGTGGATATCTGGAAGTCACTACTCGAGCTTTCAAACCCCTCCACTGGCCTTAGCTGGTCAGGGTGAAAATCTCCATAATAATTATAATGACAATTCATATGCATTAAAAAATCAGCATCACACACGAATGTCAAGAATTTGCTTGTAAAGGCATTTGTAAGAAAGAGGAGTTTTCTTACAAATTGGACAACTCACAGGTAGGCACAAACCTTTTTATTGCCGGATGTTTGGTTTGATAAGGACATATAATGATATATTTCGTGCATACAACTAAATATGAATGGCTATACTTCATCACCTTTTTTTTGCCCTAAAGAAAGAAGAGATTATAAAAATTATACTCCCTAGCTTTCAGCAATATTTGGTTACAAAGAACGCCCAGGGTCTTCGTTACAGTTAATAACTAAGTCAATAGTGTTTGCTTCATTCTGGCTCAAATGTTGAGCGGTCCTTTCTACAACAGGTATTATAATAAATATTGATATATCTGGTTTCTATAACCTTTTTGCATAAGAGCTTGTTAAAATATCGAGATAATTATTTTTGGCTGATCATTTTAATACCGAATCATCGATTCTAAAAACCTTTTTGGATGATAAGAAAGCAATGATGTTCCTCGTAGAAATTTATAAAAAAAAAATATAACATTCGGTGCTTTTGTCAATTCGTTCAGCAGCGTAAAATGTACATTTCGCACCATTTTAATACATTTTAAGGCCAGAAATGACTGCTAATAGTTAATGCGGAAATATATATTGTTAAGGAAATTGTGATGTTGTTTGAATACGGTTTGATGGTACTCTGGCGTGAAGACTAAAACATGTACCTAACAACAATGGCAGCCTTCTACTTCAAGCATATTTTATATATCTTATTAAAAGGAAAGGATGCTGAAGGACTCTTCTTTCAACAACCTCGCTCCCAGGGTCCTCTCTCAGGAAGGGAGAGTACCCCTGGAATGAGGCTGTTCATTCAGCCGTAGGTCACCTCTGAGTCATGAAAACATTCAGTTAGCACGAGTGTCGAAAATGTGGGGTTTTTGAATCGTAAATTTGAGAGTTATATTCTTTTTTCTTCAACCACATTACGCATCAAACCATCTCTGATTGTCAAACTGTTTGAACCTAAATCTATCTATGATACTTTTTTTATACTTTGGATATGAATTTATACACTTTTTACAACTTGACTATCGTTTTCTCGAAGTGATTCCATCGAGACATAGAGCATTTTGGATTATTTTCACTTTTCCTTACTTCCTACCCAGAAGCTTTATGAAATTACATACTCTGAATCGTCTAAAATGGAGGAATGGAGGATAAATGCAAATTCCACTGACTTATTAAAAATGTACAATATTGATTTCTATAGTGCAGGTAAGGCGATTGTCAGCTAAAATCCGCCTCTCTATACAAGCTAAAACTTGCCATTTATCTGTATGGCAATAAGTGACCCTGTACTTTGAAACTGAACTTACAACTCTCTGGTCAAAACCACGAACTGAAATGGTTCTTCAGTCAGTCAGTTTAAATCAGAGCTTCAATGTCAACTCGAACAGGCGGGGACATACCCAATAATATCATCGCTGGAGCACTGACTTTTCTTTGTTTAATCTTTGGTCGCTGTCGGGGGGACTTTCTTAGTTCCTTGGTAACATTTCCATTTTCATCGGTGCAATTCAACACAGAATTACTGCTCGAGGAAACACGTTTGGATATTGCTAATGGTCGTTCTGGTTCATGACCACACGAATCAACTTCGTTTTTCACCAGCTCATGAAGTTTAGCAGGAAATGTCACAGATTTTCGTATCTCCTTCGGTTGCTGTGTCTTCTCAGATTCCTCACTGGTTATTGGTGAATAAAACATCGGCATGGAGGGAAATTTATATAATCGCTGCGAATTACTCTCGATATCCTGTGGTAGGTTACTCGAAGATCGCCCCAAGGATTCTTTTGACGTTGGCGCGGAAGCGAGAATTTGCTCAGCTTCTTCTGCAGCGCGGGAGAAAAAATCACTCGAAGAAACCTGGCTGGCATTGATCCCTTCAGTGGCTACAGAATCCATCGGTAATTTGCTTGACTGCGCATCTTCAACTATTCCTGGATCATCGCCTAATCCCTTTCCGATGACAGATTGTTCGTAGTTATCCTGGGACGAAATGACAACAATAGGTTTCTGCTCTATGGGAAATGCAGTTGTGTCCTTAGTGTTCACAAATGTCCCTTGCAGATTGCCTTTTCCATCATGCGTTCGATCGTCTTCTTGGGCAATTTGTTTCTTTTTATTGGCGTGCCTCACGCATTCAACGGCAAAAGCCGAAAGATCAGCATCTTTAAAATTTAAGTATTGTCTCATGCTGTCTCGAACAGTAGAATTGGTTGTCATAAAATTAGAATCTGAAGACATGGCATGTCTTCTTAATTTGGGACGAGCAGGCAGTTTCCTTAGTATCCCATTCTTCAAACTAAAAGTGCCTTGAAGCAAAGTCTTGCTGGAGTTTTGATTTGGATTTGGAACTTCACACTTGCCTGAACGAGCTTTGCTCTCTTCAAACTCAGAGGAGCATTCTTCATGGGTTGTATGTTGCAATCCTATCTCATCTCTGAGATTTTTGGGAGCCATCTTCTTGCTGTTGTTTCTATTTTTCGGCGTGTTCTCAATCAGGGTCTCATATATCAAAACATCCTGTAAATTGAGTGATTTCCGCTCTCGTGGGCTGTTATTGATGGGTGAATGACGATTAGAGCAACTTGATTTCAAGAAAATGATGCCATCCACATCTTCTTGATCTTCCTCTTTTGATTCTCTGTCAAAAGTGTCTGCCGTTTTGATGACAGAGTCTGACTCTGATGAACTTGAGCTGTTGTTTCGAGCCTCTCGTGACTTCGCCTTACGAGAATCTCCTGAGCCTTTTTCCGTCATACAATCCTTTTCGTTTTCATTAAATTCTTCATACACTTGATCACTTCCTAGTCCGTCTGAGTTCTTCCTAGACCTGTTCGTACTCGATGAACCAGGAGAATTTGAGCTTATTTCCTGAAGCTTGGAGGGTACACTTCCAACTCTAACCCCAACATTTCCAACCAGTTCTTTGAGTGCAAGCTCCAATTCTTTAATTTTCTTCATTTGATTGTCGTTCTCCGACCCAGGAGATCGTGGTCGAGAACCATCGGGTGTGTTAGCGCCTTCATCGGTGGAGCTTGTAGACTCTTCACTTTGTCGGCGATCACACTGGGCTGCTAAGTACGACGCACGTTTGACCCACATTTGCAATCGCGTCTGAATTTGCCCTGATAATTCTTGCACGTTTGTTGGAATGCTGTCGAGGCTAACGGCAGAAATCATTCTTCCGTCTACGGCGGTTTCCTCTTGCTCAGAGAGATCAATAGATGTTTTGGATCTACTTCGATTGAACACCCTACGTTTTGCTCTTGCATTCGACCCCGGCACTTCTAGATTTATTTTAAAACCGTTCATACCGTTGATCGGTGCTGTGTCGTTTAGCTTGTTTGTTTCCTCGCCAGCACTGCCAGTTTGCTCTTCGAAAAATGTTTCTTTCTCATAATTTTCTTGACCACCGCTGGGCGCAATCGATGACTCATCCAATCGCACACTGGGAGTGATAGAATCCTGTTGACCTCCATTCTTTGAGTATGAATGATTTCGTTCGTTCTCACGCACAATGTCATCGTCCTCTTTCGATGTCCCATTGGGAGTGAAATTCACAGACCATTTTCTTGCCTTTTTGTAGGCGTTTTCCTTGTTTGGCATGGGTACCGGTGAACTTCGCGACCGTGAGTGTTGCAACGACAGAGTATCTGGGACTTTTTCTGTTGATGGATTGGAATGCTCAATTTCCGCAGCGACGTCTTGGGCAATGCGCTTGTCGCGAACTGTTTTGCTCGCCTTTCCAATCCATTTGTGCAGCTTTGCCTTAACGCCAGACGATATGTTTGCGTTAGAAATGCTATCCTTTCGCGAGGAGGCCATTTTCAACTTTGACATTTACACGACTGCGACAAGGATTTCAGTCCGTCTTGGATTTGAATTATTGTACACAGGCCTGTGGGAGATAACGATGATACAAGATTAAAATGTGATCAATGATTTGTCAATTAAATTATCAGCCCCATTCCTTTCCCAGAGAATACAACCAAATGGTTGATACTTTGGTGTTTATTAAGTGTGAGCTTACCTGGATATGTTTAGTTAAAACAAAATTTTATCACTCACGGCGGTCAATATTTATCTGCGTCTGGAGTTAACGTCCAACTGAGTCGATATAAAGTTTCTAAACCGATGTGATAACAACTAGGCTACAGTATAGATTTCACTAGTCTAGTTGGCGTCATTCACGACAAATGAAGTTGCACGCAATTTTTGTACCTGTTTCGTCTCAAGCGAGGAAATATGTTGGTTTCATCACTTTCTGCCAGTTGAACTCATTCACGTCATTTACCACAATTAAATCCTAACCATTGCATCTCAAGTATGTATCATTCTTTGAGAATGCAAATGTTATGGTAACTCCTTCATCCCGCTGACTCTCCACAAAGGCATCAATCAAATCCATTGGTCCAAAGTTTGCTTTTGTTCAAAGCCTCATTGTCCTACGGGGACAAACGCCTGATTGTCGCTAACATTTTTGTTTAGTTATTTGTCACCTGGAGAGGCAAATGTTGCAATGAAGAACTGCATAGCTTGCTTTACACCGAAAGAAAAACAAATTAATTTTTTTATAAACAGAATGCGGTCCACATTCTATTGTAAAAGGCCTTTTATTATATGAGGTGTTGACTTCAATAATTTAATCTCTGTTGGGATTGCTTTGGGCGCGTGTAAATAATCAAGGGCGATTTGTCATTTGTGCCGTTGTCAGTTTTTAAATCGAAGAGTCCGTCTTAGTTAAGAAAGACCGTCTTCGAAGAAAGCTAATTATAAAGCTATCGCTAACCAACCAGGCAGACCGAAACGTCTCATTAATATTTTAGAATTGTTTGAGAGTTTAACCCTTTTCTGTTCCTCTCATGACCTGGTTAAAGTAAAAAAAATAATGACCATGTGGGCTTGTGAAAAGCAGTTCAAATGTTAAAACCATTTAGTATCGTTATAACGTAGAATCTCGCAACCGTGAAAGTCGTTTATCGCGCTACTCCCGATATCTGATCTGCCGCTAAATTCAACTTGGTTTCGATTCTAACAGCACTTAGCGTTGCGCTTACATGTGTTTGACAAGCTTGGTACCTATTTTTTACATTCTGACAAGATGTAAAATAATTCCGTTCTGGTCACGTAATCATATGCTATGAGTTGTAATGAAAATCTTTCCTTTGTTTATCACCAGGGTGCAAATCAAAGGAATAGAGAGAGGTCATTAAATTCAGTGTTTTTACTCTCTCTAAAAGGTTTTTTTTGTCTGATGGGTTCCTCGGAAACCTGATACTTGAAGAGGTGGATAATATTCTATTAAAGGAAAACGAAGTTATAAAACGTCATTTTCTCTTGTTTAAACGCACTGTGTACTGTTTTGTTTTGTTATTAGTTCTAAATAAAGCGGATTTTCCGGCTTCCATACAGAGCAAGCAATCGGCGCTAACGGAAATTGAGATATAGAACTCAATCCTTTCTAATGGCTCATTTAGGCATTGTTATATCACCACCATCAGGTGCAACCTTTTCAGACCAAATATGCTATCATCGATAAACTGAGACAGTGATTTGTTTATACAAACCGAAAAAGGGCAATTTCGTATGGCAAAATGTAACTTGCAAATCACGACGTCCTTTCTCTTCTATTCGATCGAACTTTAACTACCAGCAAAGTCAAATTAACCCAAACAGTAAAGAAGGGTTTTTTCGACTAAAGTCCACGGTTCTCGCCTTTTGTTTGAAAAGTCTTTAAGGATATTTGATTCATGTATTGATTGCTTTGGAAATTGGAGAGCTATCAAGCTCCTTTTCAGATGCCAAGTTCATTATCGCCAACTTGTGAATTAATGTCATTACTGTCTTTTTTGTCCTAAGCACAACGAGGTTAGAAATGCTCTTACAGGTAATTTTATTAACAATTGAAGTCTTTGAACAATGGCGCCATCCGTGTGAGGGCGATGGAATTAATGATACGCCCGTTTGCTGTGAGTTCATTATTTTTGTGCTCTTGCCAAGATCCACAAAGGAAAGTTGATCATCATATCTTTTTTAAATCATTAGACTAAGTGCCGACAAAACTTTTCGATGGGGCTGGCATGATCTACTATCATGATAAGGAGTACCGAATCTGTCCAACAGGCAGGCTAACCAAACAAATAAATCAATCAATTTCCATCTCCCATTTAAACTGAAAAGTTCCTAAGGAAGAACAAAAAGAGAAAAAAAAGAGAGAAAGTGCATAGATTTCCACGAATAAATCATCCAGCGGTAATTAAACCTATCGTGACTAGCCTAAATATGAGCTTTACGGTTGAGCCTTCCTGCTTGTTAATTCACTGAAAAAGGATGAATTCTTTATGGATGATAAACTGAACGCAACGTATTTATAATGTATTAAAGGTAATGCAACAGAGATGTTACGGACAAAATCTGGGGCCTGCAAAACCACATGCGATCATGAGTTTAAGTGTTGTATCGTTGTATTAAGTTAAGTGTACACTGTTTGCTTCTAATTAAGATATTACCTTTGCCGTTGTTTTACAACACTCAGAAGTCCTCGTATCACTGGCCCACGCAAATAATGTCGACTTTTCAATGTTTATGTTGAGATGTCGTGTTCAACGGTCTTCTTGTGTGCACAGTAGTGTTTCTCAGTACCTGATGGTCACGCTTTGTGTATTGCTTCTGTCATCAATTTATTCGTGCATTGAACGAAAAGATGGGTTAACCTTCAACACCACGTGCCCAAGTCACGTGCCGCCTACATCACACCAGAAAGTTATGAGACTGTCTTTCGTAAACCCTTCCAATTACTGGCCGGATTACTACTACTACAAGTATATATTTTAACCGTGCACATTTGATGTCTTTCGCCTTTTGTGGATCGCGTTTATTTTTAGTCCTTCTAAGAATAGAAAAATGGAAAACGCTCCAAATTTGATCTCTTCTCTTAATCCGATTTCTTTTCTTTTTTTTCTTTTTTTAGTATTCTCCTTTGAGCTAAGCTGTAAAAGCAAAGCCTTAAGACAGCAGTTCTAGTCACGCCACCTTTTTGAATGTGCAATGATCATAAAAGTTACCAATGATAGTGTCCTGCCAGTCTTGTTATGGTTTAGAATTGTGAAGAACTGAACTTGAGTTGAAATTAAGAATTTTCTTAATTGGGTAGAATTTTTTTCCTTAAGAAATCATTGAATTGTATCCTTTAGATCAGCTATTCCAGTCACACTATTTTTTCGTAACTTCCGTGAGTATGATTTGCGGCATGATTTTACAGAAAAATTATTTCAAGAACGTGTTCAACTGCATTTTAAAAATCCTCTGTTAATTAAAGGTCGCTGCTACGACATTTTAACATGAGTAACAGGATGATTGATATCGTTTCAAAAAACAAGCAGATGGTTTGGTCTTAAACGATCCTTTTGTTACTGAAAGCTAACATTCGCTATGACATCAGCATTGGTTAAGAAAGCTGAAGCAAACAGATCAGATGTTTTTTCTCTGAATTTTCTTAGTTTCTCACAGTTAAAGCCAAACACTCCTGGTATACACTAAATCAGTAGATAGCAACTCGGGGGGATTTGCGCCCGAAAATGTTGTAATCTTTGCCAGGAATATGTGAGTTAAAATCACCTTTTTGTGCCATATTATCTCAAAAAACAATTCTTCACCTCAGTGGTGGATGTTTACCTCACCGCGACTAGCCATTTCCACTTCAGTGAACAGTTGTCAGTTATTAAACTATTGTCAGACCATTTTCTAAGGTTTACCGCAAACCCCTTACTGTTGCCATGGCAACGGTACCACTGCTAAGACCCTCTAAAAGTCAGTTTTTTCGAAGGTACCTGAAAAACTAGGAACTTTGCCAATTCGGTGTCTTAGTGTATTTATTCTCATATCCAAAGACCCATTAAACTCTCTTACTTAATACTCGGTATGAGAACTATTGTAGTCTCGTGAAAACGAAAACAGCGGTCTTAGTATCCTTAAAGAAACGTATTAGATTTCAGTTTATTTGGTACAGTCCCTTCCGTTATTTTTCCGTTACTTCAAATTTGTTGTAACTGGCATATTTTATCACATATTTTCCAGTATTTCGTCAACATCAATTCGCTACAAACATGTAAATAGAACCAATACAATGTAAACTCCCATTGTACCTGAAGAAGGCTGGTTTGGCCAGCCGAAATATAGTACACCACTAAAATCAAATCTACGTTGTATCGGCTCTTGCTCAAAATATTTAGCTTCTCGAAAACGCTCTTGGAAGTTGAAAAAATGAAGAAAGAAACGAATCTTACTCGTTTACAAAAATATCAGTGTAGCCGCGCATCGAGCTACGTTTCAAGATAGTGCTCAACACATCTGACGAAATTTATTTCCGATTTTAGCGACGTTGTCAATTTTTTGTCTTTGATTGATGACCTGACATGAGTAGTTTCAAGTATTGCGCGAGTGGCTTACGTGCGCCCCCTCAGCCAGAGACCCTTTAATTTTGAGCCTCCTTAAAACTAAACTTTATATTTATTCCAATTCATTAAACAATTGTGATCTCTGCTAAATAATTGGCGCATGAAGTACCTGAATACATTCCCTCAGAATAGCTTGGGTAGATCTTTTAAATTAAGTAAAACCGTATGGATTTGTGTTGCTTTCAACTTAAGACTGGTTTTGTGCTTGCAATCAAGTAGACCGCTATAAAGTAAAATACACTCTCAGACCTCCCTGCGTCATCAAAAAATAATTGGTACCCCGGGGCCCAGTGAGTTCCCTCCCTAACTATCGCTTATGGACGAACAGGAACATCATTAAACCGACATACCTGCTAATTGAACGTTTCTCTAATGAAAAAATGTTCAACTGCTCGGGGTACATCCTGCTGTGTTCCCCGAATTTCTATGTTTACTTTATCTCAGTCATTCAGTTATTACCATAAACCAACCACATAAAATGTGATTTTCATTCAGTCTTGTTTTTGTGGCGTTTGAATACCCTTTAACTTTTCGGAAACCACATACTTTCCTTTGTTTTAATTCTATTTATAAACTTAACAGTGGAGCTCAAATTTGTTAAAGTTTCTTTAACCAGTCGTTCTTTTTGTATTACATTTTTCAAATATTTCGTTGCGAGATACTAGGCCTTCAGGAGCTTCGAAGTGCGCGATGAAAAAAAGTTAGTGATCAAGAGCAGTTCCAATGAAGTGATAGATTCGGAAACCAAGGCGGAGAAAAATCCAAGGGAATGCTGACTAGAGAAACCACAATCAGTCTATTACAATGAAAACTATTCCGGTAACTACCGCACTACGCTAATTCCGCATCGGTTTTGTTAAAGGCCTGGAGAAAAATTAACGGGAATGCTGACTAGAAAAACCACAGTCAATCTATTACCATGAAAACCACTCCAGCAACTACGATACTACGCTGATTCCGCATCCGTTTTAAAGGCTTGGTGCATGACGCTTTCATGATCGCGGAAAGCCGTCAGTAAAAATTATCACGGTGACTATACTGACTGTCGTTTAGTGGAACTCTTTCCTGGCCAAAGAAACTGTTGAAGCCCACTGAAGAACAAATTTTAATCTCGCAACTTTGAACGTGACCTTGTTGCCAGTTTCCAGTTACTGATTTTGGCTAAATTTTAAATTTCATAACAGTTGTGGATCTTGATTTTCTTTTTGCACATTTGAAACATTGTGGTTTCAAAACAGTAAAAAACTTTGGATGAACATTTTGGAATTTGTAAAATCGAGGACATCGCATGAGGGATTCCTGGAACGTGCTTCAGCACTTAAAGTATGAACTCATTAAAGATATCAAAGTAAATCGACGTTAACCGCATCTCGAGTGACGGAGGTAAAGTGTGTTATTCGACCTGATGTGACCATACAGTACTTTTTCGTTGGTGTGTGTCCATTTGACATTCAAGGTACTTTCAGCCTTTAGATATTTAGAAAACATCAATAACATGAGAAAACAGTAAATATTTAGAGACAAGAATCACGTATCTTGTTTTTTTGCAAAGTGATCAAGACTCGTGTAAAGGACACGTGCCAGGACCTGTGTCTCGAATATTGGTCCGTACAACTGTATCACACACATGGCTGGTCAAACGTAACAATCAAAATGTTTGCTTACTGAAACAAAAGTGGTTTTATAATGAGAATGGACGAATGAGAAGAATGTGCTTAAATTATTAAACAAACGAACTAACTTGATATACAAAAGTCGCAGATAATCATTGCTCAAATGGGCAGTTTACGAGCACCCTGATCCTCAAGGCTTTAGAAAATTGTTCATGCTCCGATACTTTCGCAAAATAAAAATATGTCTTATTAGCAAATACGCCTTGGTTTGGGGACAAAAGGAAAGAAAAGTGCGGGCAATGGCGGTATGATTGAATTTGTCAACTCCGAGTCAGTCTATGCACTTGTGTACGAAAAATCATGTCACTAAAGAGGCTTGTAAGGGCTGGTTTGAGATTTGCAAAGTGTAAACAGGAAGACTTATAAGCATAAGAAATTTCCAAGGTAAACCTCATCCCAAACTTTTGTCATTATTAAACCAAAACATTGAATATTCTTAGTTGTCATATAATGAATCCTTGGAGGCGTAGATTCATTAGCGTTTGCAAGGCCGGGCATCGTCTTGCTGATACAAACCACTTTTTTCAAAGTTTTCATTCACAAAATCCCTCAAGCAAATGCCGCTAGAATAATTCGGTTTCGTTAATTTTGAAACTATGTAACAAAATCACAAGAGTTATTATTTGAAAATTTCCGGATAAAAACTTTAAATTAATTGAAATAGCTCAATGCCCCTTGAGATTTGGTCGAGTTTTGCTTCTGGTGGTACACACGGACACACTTTGGGATCCTTGCTGTTGGACCTTGCAATTGAAGCAGTGTCGACAAAAACGCCGCTCTAAATTCTTTCATTCCAAAACAACATCAATTCAAGTCTAAAATTCCCGTAAAAATAATTTCCTTTCTTAGTGCTTTCTAAAGGCGATCAATAGACTGCAACTCAGTATAAAAAAAGACGAAGCATTAATTCATCCCATGCTTGTCATTTCTGTATTTCATTCCGTAATCTTAAGGTGAAAAATAACAGAGGCAAAGATAAAAAACCCTTAGACATTAGCTTTCAGACATCTAAGAAATTGTGACAAAAATCATACATGTATGACCACAATCAAGCTAAACGAATTCCTCAGTTGTACACTGGCGATAGCGATCATAAGAGAATGATAATTATTGTTTGATGTTAAAGGGATCTGACGATTTTCGGTAGGCGTTCAGTTCACAGCAAAATCGCCACAAACTAAATTAAGACATGAACTTAACTCTAAAAATTGATCGCTAAATACAAGAAAAACATACCCGTTCGATTTTCATTTATACGTTTTAAGTTATTTGAGCGCAAACATTCAAGAAACAGTATCAAATAGGTTTCCATATTCATGGTGTTACGTGGCTTTGTGATGTCCTAGCAGGGCGCCTATTTACAGCAACAGTTCATTGGAATCTACTTTCTTTTGCAGCAAAAATCACAAAACAAAACAATAGAAGCGGTCATTTCGTTTAATGATGCGAAAACAAAGGTCTTTTTCTAATATCTTTCACAGTAACATAAAAAGTCTTAGCAAAAATCTCGAAAATGACCATAATCGCCTGCTTAGGCGTGTGTTGTGTCTCAGCTCTGTACTGGGTCTACTTCTATTTTTATCGTATGTGAATGACAACTCCTCGAAGCACTTTTCCTTTTGATGATAATACTACAATCTATCAATCTACCATCATACTTCATTGTTGCCTGTCGTATCCCAAAGCAAGAAGACCAATTCGCTGTTACTATAGAGATTAAGTTGCACCTTAACCGCCCTATCTATGTCGGCTTCATGATTTTCGTACCGCATTTTTCTAAAAGCCTTACACTATTTTGACATGAGAGAACCCAACGGACTATTATGACCCGTACAGTGCGATGAACAAAAAGATAAGAACTGTGCTTATGAGAAACAAACGCAGATGAAGAGAATGAATCAAG
>NC_090870.1:36552942-36577942 GCF_036669935.1 Montipora foliosa | reverse complement strand
TTAAGCAATAAAGAAACCAGCTTGCGCGCCCAGTTGAGCAAATCGAGATTGATTCTCCATAGGCAGCCCAAGTTCGCGTCACTAAAGAGCGTGTAATAATTAATTACTAGTGGGAAGCTGACCTTTGAGTGCAAGCGGCGTTGCATAACAGGCGGCCGTTGAGAATTTAAACAAATAAAAAGAAAATAAATAAAAGAAAAATAAAAGAATAAATATAAAAGAATAAATAAATAAATAAATAAATAAAAGAAAATAAATAAAGTGAGCTTTTTACAGACACCAGGTAAGTGCCGTTCTTTTAAATATACATTTCTTTCATTGACCAAATTCATTTCACAGGGACACCTGCTCCAAACTTTAGCCCACACTTCAAATGTAGACCTTTATTTCAGTATACACTCTCTTCTTACACACAAGTAAAGGTGTGTATGAAACCTTGGCCAACGCTTAACGTGGAGTAAATGGTGACTTATCCAGTGGATAAAGTTATCCCTTCTTTGCTGGAACAAGTGGGACCTAGTTTCGCGATCTTGTTGCAAGCAATCGAGCGGCCTGCGTGGCTGGCGTTCGAAGGGGAAGTGAAAGGAGAACCCGCGTGAGAACAAGAGCGCGCCTTCCTTGTTCTTTTTCAACCTCGTTCCCAGGGTCTCTCTTTTTCCCTTCCGTGAAGCAGGATGACAACATGAACTGTACCTCTGAAATGACGATTATCGGCAATTCCTAATTTTCTCTGGATTGACTATTATCGTCGATTACCGAATATGAAGAATACCATAATAGATAATTTTCTTGAACTCAAAGTGAGGTGACAAACATGAGCTTAAACAAGCGCATAACCGAAATAGATTTTTATTGACTTAAAGTTTGGTATGTCTCAACATATATCTTTAGAAGTAACCGTTTACTTTTTGAGGTAATTGGGAACTTAAGCAACGACAACGGCGACCATAACAAGAATGTCATCTCAAAATATGAATTCGCGTTTAATATTTTAATCGCCTCGTGATTATTTCATCGGCGGGTCTAATCTGCAGGTCGCAGGTCACAGGTTGCAGGTCATTGTTTCACCAATACAGAAAGTATCCTAAACATTCTTAAAAGCTAATCTTTCGGATACTTTCTGTATTGGTGAAACAATGACCTGCATGCAACCTGTGACCTGCGACCTGCAGATTAGACCCGCCGTTATTTCATCCTTTTTAATATGATTAGGGTGTGGTAGTTCCTCAAGAATGATACTGGTCAGCACGACGCTTAATTTAGAGAAGCAAATGAAAATTTATCTTCAAGTGCTGACGTCCTTGCTAAAGCCTGTCGCATAAGCATTGCGAAGTTCTCACATGTTGCATAAGCATAAGAAAAGTGACATACGCAAGCGCAGTTTGCTCCGGAAAAAACTCGCTGGACAATGCGATGAGAAACGTTTCCAAAATGACGGACGAAGAAGAAATTCTCCTCCTATTATCACTCCTTCTGCTCTATAGAAGAAAACGACGGCAACAAGAAATAGAACGAGAAAACAGACTGAGGAGGTCCTGTTGGGTATTTTCTAAGGGATATTTCCCGAAAGAGGAAAGAACAAGGAGACTCGGGAACTGCAACCAGCTGACTGAGAATTTTATTTCTGGCGATTTGTCGCAAAGGCAGGGATAATTGCGAACCGTCTCTGCAAGTTTCTTGTAAAAAACAGTACCTTCGGACGCCGTCTTAGGCACTATTAATAGAGAGCTTACGAAACGACGACGTTACAAAACAATAGGTTTAGCGAGCAAAAACAATGGCTCTGCACGTGCGTTTTACATTTTGGTAACTTTCTTTGCCGTCATCTCCTAGATGACGACGTGAAATGACCAAATTCAAGGTTCTGTGGAGGACGTTAACACATGATGATGAATTTTCAGTTCTCTCTGTACGCGTCCAACCCACTCATACCAGTTTAATTCCTCAACAGTTATTACACATTTTTAACGCGAAACGACATGAAATAGTTTCGTAGTTATATGAATAACGTGAACTCGTATTTTTAAATGAAGTCCTCGTAGCCGTCGTCGTCCTCGTTTCGTAAGCTCCCTATTTTGAATATCCGTTGGCATAAAAGCAGCTGACACCTCGGTGTTACGCTTATGTTTATGTTGGCCCCCCCGGCCCGGTTCACTGTTATAAACGTGACATAAGCATAAGCCTACGCATAAGAAAATGGAAACGATTTCTTTCTTATGCTTATGCTTATGCTTTTGCTTATGCTTATGTCACTCACGGTTTACACAGCTTTTGCTTATGCTTATGTCACAGTTTAAACCAGACTATAAAGCCTCAAATTTGGCTATTCACGTTGTAGTTTTGCTGACGACGGCGAAGAAATAAACAAAAGCTTAAAAAACGCACGTGCAGAGCGTGCAAAGACATTGTTTTTTCCCACTAAATATGCAAATTTGTGACGTTCTCGTTGCCGTCGCCGTTGTCGTTGCTTGAGCTCCCTCTTACCTGAGAGAGACCATGGGAGGAGGTTGGTTCTATAGCAATTGAGACCAGACTGGAAACGAGAACCCTTCAATTTGTGGTCAGCAGTCTCTTTCGCGGGCTTGTCATTCGAAGTTGCTTTACTCATTATGCTGATCCAAAGCAAGGAATACGGATGATAACTCAACTTAAGAAGGTAAGCCTTAACTAAAAGCAGGTAATATTTGATTTTATGTCTGATTGTCGCATAAAAGTACGATTTAGCATTCGACTTTTTGGAACCTTCATCAACAATTTGTCAGGCAAGGACATTCGATTCGCCTACACTGAAGTCGATTTACCTACACACTTAAAGTCGATTCGCCTACATAAGTAACGTCGATTCGCCTACACACTGACAAATGAATAAATAAATAACCGATGCAAGTGTTGCCTGATTGTTTGCCCGCGAGGCAAATCAATAACCGATACAAGCCTTGTTGGATTGTTTACCGGCGAGGGAAAATTTTGGTAGCGGAGCTGCGAGGAGAATGGTGAGGAGACCCGTTTTTGTCTTCGAAAATCAAGAAGAAAATGCTTACCTTATACCTTCTTCAATTCTTGAAATAATCAAAAGCTTATAAATTTGTAACAATCCTGTAATTTCTATCAATACAGCTTGCGAATCCTTTTTGTTCTGTCTATTCACTTATTTGTTTACTATTTATTTAAGTTTTATTTTAGTTGCTGCTGTTGCTCTGTAAACTTTGTTAATAATGTCAATTTGTAAACACCAAAATTTATTTGCATTTCGCTTGTGCTTTACAGATTCTGTTGGTTATGCTATTAAGCACAGGCTAGGGTTGTAGCAAATACTATCGATCATTTGACCAAAAATTTGTGACTGGTTCTTTCAATGGAAATGAAATGTTTTCTAAGGAACCCCGTGTTAGAATTTCGTGAAAATTTGACGAAACAGTAGTTCTCTAAAAGCGTAACTCGCCTCCAAACAAGAACTGAACATTCTTAGCGCACTAAAACAATATATAATCAAACTCCATTGCGTAATTGTGGCGCACGGCTAATTTGCAAATTGAAAAAGTACCCATACCTGTTTGTCCCTGTTTGTTCATTGTCTATCTCAAATGACGCCAGAATGTCGAAGGCGTCCATATCGTCGTAGCTGAGTCTTGTACTTTCAGCAATTTGGGTTCAACTGGCGCTGCAAGACAGGCATCGCCAAATAACCTCTAGACCTGATCTCACTGCCTCTCTTTACTGTTCCCTTGTAATGCCAGTCTAGAATCGCCGATGTTGCCATCTGTCGCAACCATCACATAGGAGTGCTTCTTGTCTTGAGGTTACTTCTTCAGCGCAAAATAAACAATAATAGCTGTCCATATCCAATAACAGCCGTCGCGATCAAGACTATTCTGAGAAGGTTAGTGGAATGGATTGAACAAAAATCACAGCCCTTTTATACCGCAACGCCCGATCAAGATGGATCGAAATTGCAGCTTCATGATTGGAAGATATTGTTGGTGTTAACTTTAATTAAAGTCTTGAAACAATGTCCTATTGAAAGTGAAAAAATCTCACCTCCTTCGGTAAGTGCCGTGCAAGCGACCATAAAGTCTCGAAACAATGTCCTATTGAAATGAAAAAAATCTCACCTGCTTCAGTAAGTGCTGCGCAAGCGTTTGTAATGAGCGCTTACTGTGTTTATCCGAGTAAATGTAATCAGTAATCACAGTGTGCTTGGTTAAGTGAAGTGTAGTCACTTAATATTTTGATAGCTGTGCAAGTGCTTACTGTCAGTGGCTTTTGTCCAAGACCCTATCACTGTCCACTCGGGAGTTGAACATGAATGTTTTGTGTTACACGTGAGCTTTTATCAATGAGTTCGCAAAACAATATGTAGGCGAATCGACTTTACTAGTGTAGGCGAATCCACTTAAAGTGTGTAAGGGAATCGACGCTGTAGGCGAAACGACCGGTTTCCACTCGAGATAGTTATGCGTCATATGGTGTTTCTTGTTTGATCTCATCGATTTGCATCGAATTTCATGCTTGTTATCTATATTTATTTATTTTGTTGCGCTTCAAATAGTTTTTAACTGTAACTGTCGCCGCGATTGCTTAGGGTGAAAGTGTGAGGTAAGCGCTTGCTGTTGTGGTGGATCCTTTGGGAAAGTCTGTTTTGTTGGTAGTGCTCTTTTAACCTTCGGCACCATGAATAGCTTAAACCATAGAGTTGTGAAAACATACCTTTGCAGATCAGAAGGTTCTGGTATAGAAAGCTCTATCTAACATGTAACCACAAGTGGCCCTGTATTCTATTGTTTAGCCCCACCTTCCACACCACGAGAGCACCCGCATCCATATCGTATAAACCTTTCTACATTGGCCATTACGTCTTCATTTTCGAGCACATCTTGATCGCATTCCGCCATGATAACAGTATGAGTTGAACTGGCCCGGGTTGCTTGAAGCATGGTTAGCACTAACCAGTGTTAAATACCATGGAAACCTATAGGATTTGATACCTCTTTAACCAACGGTTAGCACTAACCAGGCTTCGAGCAACAGGCCCCAGATTGTTGCGTTACCTCTCACGTGATTTTTCTCTTTTGTGCTATGCAAATTTAGCAAGGAATGTGGGAACCCATGCATTAATAATGCAAATGTAATATTTTGATCCTTGCGTTTTTCCCAAGTGATCTCTCCAGCGAAGGTGAAAAGAAATTAATTATAATCTTTTTTGCAGATGAAAAATTAATATTTTTCACTGTTACAGTGAAACCGTTGGTTCATTTGCGCACCACTTTGCAATTTTTTTGACGCAATGTTGGTGTTTTGATTGGCAGTTTGCTCCGAGGAAACTTGAATACTCCAGATATTTTGTGGACTTACTTTTCACATGACTAGTGTTGTTGGTGACGTCATCCTCGGAAGTAAGCAGGAAATTCGAAGGTTTCCGAGCGGCCCCCCTCCCTCTGTTCCTTAGGAGGCTGGTCCAGATGGGGGACAAGTTGTAGCGGCCTTGGTCCTTGTTGAGTGAAGGGCATAGAGTCCGAATGTGGATGGCTTCTTTCACACCTCTTTCAAGCCACCTCGGTTCAACCTCCAAAATCTCTGCGTTAGCAATATCGATGGAATGTCCCGGTTCAGTAGTGTGTATGTGCCTGGACACCTCAGAAGTAGAGGAGCTGGGCATCTCTGCTCCATGAATCGGGCCTTGAACGATCATTCTGTCTCTCCTACGTAAGATGGCGGACAATCCTCACATGGAATGTGGTAAACTGGACCCGTGACTTGGAGTTTGTCCAGTTTCTCCTTAAGCCTGACCAGTAGTTGCCGTAAGGTATTAGATGGTTTGAAGTAGGCTGGGATGTTGTAGCCTTTCAGGATTCTTCTCAGTTCTTCAGAGAACCCACGGATATATGGCATGAAGACCGGGTATTTCTTCTTGCTGGTGCCGGATGATGGTAGTGTTGCGGCTTGACTTGAAGGCTGTTGTTCCTCAGTGGGCTGTTTAGGGTCTTTCAGAAGCCAACTAGGGTAACCATTGTAGCTCAGAGCAGTCCTAACATGATCAATCTCCCCCTCTCTGTCCTTGGGGTCACTGAAGATGGATTCCGTGCGATGGGCCAGGGTCCTAACCACTCCCCTCTTATGTTCCAAGGGGTGGTTACTCTCAAAGTTGAGGTACTGGTCTGTGTGCGTGGCCTTTCTGTAGACTCTCATCTTTATGGTACCATCCTCATTGATCACGGACCACGTGTCCAGGAACACAAGGGCTCTCTCTGTGTTGTTGTCTTCGGAGTGGGTCTCAACTTCTCCCTCGGTGGTCCACTTGATGTCATCATCTATGCTGTTGAGATGGTCTGTGAACTCTTGGGCGTAGGCCTTCTTTAGTTTCGTATGGGTGTCGTCAATGTACCGCCACCACCAGGTAGGGGGTGCGCAACCGTTGTTATGGCCTTCTGTTCAAAGTCCTCTATGTACAGATTACACACAATGGGGGGAACCCATTGCAGCTCCATGGATCTGTTGGTAGAATTGACCTTGGTACAGGAAGTATGTACAGTTCAAACACAAACCGAGTAGAGTCACAACATCCTTGGGGGCCATTGGGGTCCTATCCTTCAAGGTGTCGTCCTCCTCGAGCTTCTTGTGGATCAGTACATGGGCTTTGTCAACGGGAACGCTGGTGAAAAGGACTGAGACATCATGAGACCTGAGTTCTTCGTCTGGGGCGACGTGTCAGGTCTGATGATGTCTCAGTCCTTTTCACCAGCGTTCCCGTTGACAAAGCCCCTGTACTGATCCACAAGAAGCTCGAGGAGGACGACACCTTGAAGGATAGGACCCCTATGGCCCCCAAGGATGTTGTGACTCTACTCGGTTTGTGTTTGAACTGTACATACTTCCTGTACCAAGGTCAGTTCTACCAACAGATCCATGTAGCTGCAATGGGGTCCCCAGTTTCCCCCATTGTGTGTAATCTGTACATGGAGGACTTTGAACAGAAGGCCATAACGACGGCCGCGCACCCCCTACCTGGTGGGGGTGGTACATTGACGACACCCATACAAAACTAAAGAAGGCCTACGCCCAAGAGTTCACAGACCATCTCAACAGCATAGATGATGACATCAAGTGGATCACCGAGGGAGAAGTTGAAACCCACTCAGAACACAACAACACAGAGAGAGCCCTTGGGTTTCCTGGACATGTGGTCCGTGATCAATGGGGATTGTACCATAAAGATGAGAGTCTACAGAAAGGCCACACACACAGACCAGTACCTCAACTTTGAGAGTAACGACCCCTTCGAACATAAGAAGGGAGTTTTATGTTCCAAAGGGTGGTTACTCTCAAAGTTGAGGTACTGGTCTGTGTGCGTGGACTTTCTGTAGACTCTCATCTTTTATGGTACCATCCTCATTGATCACGGACCACGTGTCCAGGAACACAAGGGCTCTCTCTGTGTTGTTGTCTTCGGAGTGGGTCTCAACTTCTCCCTCGGTGGTCCACTTGATGTCATCATCTATGCTGTTGAGATGGTCTGTGAACTCTTGGGCGTGGGCCTTCTTTAGTTTCGTATGGGTGTCGTCAATGTACCGCCACCACCAGGTAGGGGGTGCGCGACCGTCGTTATGGCCTTCTCTTCAAAGTCCTCCATGTACAGATTACACACAATGGGGGAAACCCATTGCAGCTCCATGGATCTGTTGGTAGAACTGACCTTGGTACAGGAAGTATGTACAGTTCAAACACAAACCGAGTAGAGTCACAACATCCTTGGGGGCCATTGGGGTCCTATCCTTCAAGGTGTCGTCCTCCTCGAGCTTCTTGTGGATCAGTACAGGGGCTTTGTCAACGGGAACGCTGGTGAAAAGAACTGAGACATCATGAGACTTGAGTTCTTCGTCTGGGGCGACGTGTCAGGTCTTATGATGTCTCAGTCCTTTTCACCAGCGTTCCTGTTGACAAAGGCCCTGTACTGATCCACAAGAAGCTCAAGGAGGACGACACCTTGAAGGATAGGACCCCTATGGCCCCCAAGGATGTTGTGACTCTACTCGGTTTGTGTTTGAACTGTACATACTTCCTGTACCAAGGTCAGTTCTACCAACAGGTCCATGTAGCTGCAATGGGGTCCCCAGTTTCCCCCATTGTGTGTAATCTGTACATGGAGGACTTTGAAGAGAAGGCCATAACGACGGCCGCGCACCCCCTACCTGGTGGCGGCGGTACATTGACGACACCCATACGAAACTAAAGAAGGCCTACGCCCAAGAGTTCACAGACCATCTCAACAGCATAGATGATGACATCAAGTGGATCACCGAGGGAGAAGTTGAGACCCACTCAGAACACAACAACACAGAGAGAGCCCTTGGGTTTCCTGGACATGTGGTCCGTGATCAATGGGGATTGTACCATAAAGATGAGAGTCTACAGAAAGGCCACACACACAGACCAGTACCTCAACTTTGAGAGTAACCACCCCTTGGAACATAAGAAGGGAGTTTTATGTTCCAAAGGGTGGTTACTCTCAAAGTTGAGGTACTGGTCTGTGTGCGTGGACTTTCTGTAGACTCTCATCTTTATGGTACCATCCTCATTGATCACGGACCACGTGTCCAGGAACACAAGGGCTCTCTCTGTGTTGTTGTCTTCGGAGTGGGTCTCAACTTCTCCCTCGGTGGTCCACTTGATGTCATCATCTATGCTGTTGAGATGGTCTGTGAACTCTTGGGCGTGGGCCTTCTTTAGTTTCGTATGGGTGTTGTCAATGTACCGCCACCACCAGGTAGGGGGTGCGCGACCGTCGTTATGGCCTTCTGTTCAAAGTCCTCCATGTACAGATTACACACAATGGGGGAAACCCATTGCAGCTCCATGGATCTGTTGGTAGAACTGACCTTGGTACAGGAAGTATGTACAGTTCAAGCACAAACCGAGTAGAGTCACAACATCCTTGGGGGCCATTGGGGTCCTATCCTTCAAGGTGTCGTCCTCCTCAAGCTTCTTGTGGATCAGTACAGGGGCTTTGTCAACGGGAACGCTGGTGAAAAGGACTGAGACATCATGAGACTTGAGTTCTTCGTCTGGGGCGACGTGTCAGGTCTTATGATGTCTCAGTCCTTTTCACCAGCGTTCCCGTTGACAAAGCCCCTGTACTGATCCACAAGAAGCTCGAGGAGGACGACACCTTGAAGGATAGGACCCCTATGGCCCCCAAGGATGTTGTGACTCTACTTGGTTTGTGTTTGAACTGTACATACTTCCTGTACCAAGGTCAGTTCTACCAACAGGTCCATGTAGCTGCAATGGGGTCCCCAGTTTCCCCCATTGTGTGTAATCTGTACATGGAGGACTTTGAACAGAAGGCCATAACGACGGCCGCGCACCCCCTACCTGGTGGCGGCGGTACATTGACGACACCCATACGAAACTAAAGAAGGCCTACGCCCAAGAGTTCACAGACCATCTCAACAGCATAGATGATGACATCAAGTGGATCACCAAGGGAGAAGATGAGACCCACTCAGAACACAACAACACAGAGAGGGCCCTTGGGTTTCCTGGACATGTGGTCCGTGATCAATGGGGATTGTACCATAAAGATGAGAGTCTACAGAAAGGCCATACACACAGACCAGTACCTCAACTTTGAGAGTAACCACCCCTTGGAACATAAGAGGGGAGTTTTATGTTGCAAGGGGTGGTTACTCTCAAAGTTGAGGTACTGGTCTGTGTGCGTGGACTTTCTGTAGACTCTCATCTTTATGGTACCATCCTCATTGATCACGGACCACGTGTCCAGGAACACAAGGGCTCTCTCTGTGTTGTTGTCTTCGGAGTGGGTCTCAACTTCTCCCTCGGTGGTCCACTTGATGTCATCATCTATGCTGTTGAGATGGTCTGTGAACTCTTGGGCGTGGGCCTTCTTTAGTTTCGTATGGGTGTCGTCAATGTACCGCCACCACCAGGTAGGGGGTGCGCAACCGTCGTTATGGCCTTCTGTTCAAAGTCCTCCATGTACAGATTACACACAATGGGGGGAACCCATTGCAGCTCCATGGATCTGTTGGTAGAACTGACCTTGGTACAGGAAGTATGTACAGTTCAAACACAAACCGAGTAGAGTCACAACATCCTTGGGGGCCATTGGGGTCCTATCCTTCAAGGTGTCGTCCTCCTCGAGCTTCTTGTGGATCAGTACAGGGGCTTTGTCAACGGGAACGCTGGTGAAAAGGACTGAGACATCATGAGACCTGAGTTCTTCGTCTGGGGCGACGTGTCAGGTCTTATGATGTCTCAGTCCTTTTCACCAGCGTTCCCGTTGACAAAGCCCCTGTACTGATCCACAAGAAGCTCGAGGAGGACGACACCTTGAAGGATAGGACCCCTATGGCCCCCAAGGATGTTGTGACTCTACTCGGTTTGTGTTTGAACTGTACATACTTCCTGTACCAAAGTCAGTTCTACCAACGGATCCATGGAGCTACAATGGGGTCCCCAGTTTCCCCCATTGTGTGTAATCTGTACATGGAGGACTTTGAACAGAAGGCCATAACGACGGCCGCGCACCCCCTACCTGGTGGCGGCGGTACATTGACGACACCCATATGAAACTAAAGAAGGCCTACGCCCAAGAGTTCACAGACCATCTCAACAGCATAGATGATGACATCAAGTGGACCACCGAGGGAGAAGTTGAGACCCACTCAGAACACAACAACACAGAGAGAGCCCTTGGGTTTCCTGGACATGTGGTCCGTGATCAATGGGGATGGTACCATAAAGATGAGAGTCTACAGAAAGGCCACGCACACAGACCAGTACCTCAACTTTGAGAGTAACCACCCCTTGGAACATAAGAGGGGAGTGGTTAGGACCCTGGCCCATCGCACGGAATCCATCTTCAGTGACTCCAAGGACAGAGAGGGGGAGATTGATCATGTTAGAACTGCTCTGAGCTACAATGGTTACCCTAGTTGGCTTCTGAAAGACCCTAAACAGCCCGCTGAGGAACAACAGCCTTCAAGTCAAGCCGCCACACTAACATCATCCGGCACCAGCAAGAAGAAATACCCGGCCATATATCCGTGGGTTCTCTGAAGAACTGGGAAGAATCCTGAAAGGCTACAACATTCCAGCCTACTTCAAACCATCTAATACCTTACGGCAACTACTGGTCAGGCTTAAGGACAAACTGGACAAACTCCAAGTACAAACTCCAAGTCACAGGTCCAGTTTACCACATTCCATGTGAGGAGTGTCCGGCATCTTACGTAGGAGAGACAGAACGGTCGTTCAAGGCCCGATTCATGGAGCGCAGATGCCCCAACACCTCTATTTCCGAAGTCTCCAGGCACATACACACTACTGAACCGGGACATTCCATCTATATTGCTAACGCCGAGATTTTGGAGGTTGAACCTAGGTGGTTTAAAAGAGGTGTGAAGGAAGCGATCCACATTCCGACTCTATGCACTTCACTCAACAAGGATGAAGTTCGCTACAACTTGTCCCCCATCTGGACCAACCTCCTTAGGAAGAGAGGGAGGGGGCCCCTCGGAAACCTTCGAATTTCCCGCCTACTTCCGAGGATGACGCCACCAACAACACCAGTCATGTGACCAAGAGCTCAGGAGAGCTCGAAAGCTTATCAAAAGTAAGTCCACAAAATATCCAGAGTATTCAACTTTATGCTTCACCTGCTATCATATTCCCGGATAGATGAATCTTCACAGTACTATGCATGTTGCAAAACTTTTTATGAACTTGACGTTTCGTATGCTCCAACATAAATCTTCAGAAGTAACGGTTACGTAAAAAACAATTGAATTTAGGCATGAAGACTAATACCAGATAAGGAAAGTAAGGACAATGAAAATAAACAGACCTAGTTAAATGGAGCGTGTAATGTCTCCACTGGGAATGGGAATCGTATGACTTGCAAAAGGCATGAAATTTGTTATGTTGTTTTTTGGTGTTTTTTCGAAAACAGTAAAAGTAACAAGTGATGTTAGAAGGGTTAGATGACTGAAAGATTTAGTACTGTGATTGAACTATCCCTGTATTGAAAATATGCTATTGTTTTCATTTGGTCTTGTTTATTCAAGGTCCTGCAAGAAATATTACTTACAGTGAGTGCTTGAAATTCAGAAACATACAGTACACGTACACTGTAACAAATACCATGGTGAAATGGTGGCTTGTTGCAAATAGAAGTTTTGTAATAAGTTGACTTTGTTAATATTTGCGAGGCGTTCCCGACAGAATAAATTCTTACAGGGACAGATGAAGCTTTTTATTTGTGAATATGAAGGTTGGTTATAGGTGCTTTGAAAACAAAAGTACTGTTTTGTGCATTTAATATTTTTTTGACTCTTCCTCTAGGTTGTGTGCACTCTCTTTTGAGGTGGCCAACCGGCCCACAGTTAAACACCTCTTTCATCTTCTTGCCTGATTTACATTTTGTCAGTGTCTTTGCTGTGGGTTGGCTGGCGTTTCTCTAGGATGTCCATGCCTTGGGTCATCATTTCTCTCATGATGGCGATGCCTTTGAATATGCAAACGATTTCTGCTCTCTTTGTGTGAGCTGTAACTGGGGTGAGGCGTGGTTTCGTCTCCTAAAGGTGTATCCGTCTGGTAGACCGGTATGTTAACGTTTGTTAAGTTCTGGTTAGATTCTGTTATTGTCATCATGTTGGTCCACTCACACACTTCTGCCATGCCCTTCGCGCCCTCAGGGCCATCCTCCTCCCTTATGTACAGGAGGTTCTCTCCGTCCTTTTTCGCGGGATCCGACATCACTTGTTTTTTTTGCGATCTGTAAGTATAATTAGTAAGGCGTGTTAAGTTGTTAGTGTGTGGTTAGATAACAGACTTTCAAACTTTATAACACTTGAAAGATAAAAAAACCAAAGTAACAAAAACAAAAATCCGACGTCTTGCAATCATTTTGACACAGATGTATCCTTTGTTTCGCGAGTAAACATGCCAGGTAAGTTAACTTATAGACACTCTTATTCTTCGGCCATTTCAACTTGAGTAAACATAACAAACAAACTGCGGTTGTAAACACAACAAGATAACGCATGTTGTAAAACTTCTTATGAACTTGGCATTTCGTATGCTCCAACATACATCTTCAGAAGTAACGGTTACCTGAAGTACAATTGAATTTTAAGCATGAAGACTAATACCAAATAAGGAAAGTAATTACAATGAAAATAAACAGATCTACTGTCCCAGACATAATTGTTGCTGGGGTCACAAGGGGGCGCAGTTAATGTAGGCTGTTGTGACTTTCTAAGTTTAGGGATGTTCGGTTTCTAATGAAGGGGAGGAATTAAGCAATGTATATAAAGAAACCCTTAATGTTAACAATATCCAGTTCGCAAAAAGTGTATTCAGCGGAAGCTTTAAAAATACTGCCATAGAGAATTTGTGGTATGGTCTTTAAATTTCCCATTGATAGTGTCACAAGAGCACGTGTGTACTATCTGTGTACAATTCAGGGTTTCTCCATACGGAAAGTTGCCGAAATGTGCCACATTTCATGGGGAAGCGTGTGGAGAATAAAGAAAGAAGGCATTCTTGCCATTAGAGCATGTTACAAACAACAAGGACAAAGGGGAAGACCGTTCAAATTAAGTTCGAGAGACGGAAGACGGCTTCTGAGCGCCATGAAAAGAGGGTATTTTTATCTACAAGCGCGTAAAAAAGGTGTCTTGACGGTCCTCGATATGAAGAAAAGGCTGAGGTTTGCGCAACAAATGAAAAAAGGTCACGGTTCTGATATCTGGACTAAATGTGTGGCTTTCTATCTTGAAGAAAGAGAGAGAAATCCCTTAGACCAGGCTGGTTGTTTGACCAAAGGCAAAAAAGAAGGAACAGGTGGAAAATATGTGAGACTTGTAGTAGCTATCTCCGACAATAAAGGTGTAATTCTTTGTCATCCGTATGAAAAAATGACGGGGTGCTTTTTTGCCAATTTCATCGATGAACATTTTCCGACGATGTTTACGCTGTCAGATAAGGGGAACGAGAACTTATTTGTTCAAGACAATTGTCCATGTCAAAATTCCGCTTTGACAAAAGCTGCCATGAGGAGAACCCATGCAAATTTACTCAAGTTCACTGTGAGATGTGCTGACGTTCTTTGCCACGAAAACCTGTTTCCTATGGTTTCTCGTAAACTACAGAAACAAGTTATTGAGCAACAAATTACCAGAGAATCATATCCTGCGTTTAAGACCCGAGTTATTAACACCTTTTATTCCGTACCAATCGATACTGTCAATAAGCTCATATCATCCATGCCTAAGCGTATTTTACAACTAATTGCTGTAAAGGGGGGTCGCATAAAATACTAAATGTTTAATTAATCAACAACCTAAACAATCTTTGACAATTGCTGTAATGAAATACACCTTTTCCCGCGAAGGAGAACTATTTACGTTAATTAGCACTGGAAATAAAACTGCCTCAGTCAAAAGAATAATACAGTTAAAGCACTTAACACAACTTTTCTTTATGTCCCTGTGCGTGCACACAACGGTTCAAGAATTTTTTTCCCCAGCTATGCTCAATATTATCTATCGTTTTCTGCCATGGATAAAACAGCTTTTGGGGGAGCAAAACACAAATAACTTTTACAACATCATTGGAGAAGCAGGTGTGACATTCAAAAGTCTTAGAATGTTTACACGCGATGTTAATTCACTTTACACCAAATGGTGACATCCGGTTCGGAATGTTTTTAACAAAATACGTCGCTTAAAAACTAGTAATACAACAGAATACTTGGCCACAAATGATGGAGGAGAAGTATAACGGGCAAGTCATATCAAACGACTTAAAACCTGCCCTTAGAACCCCAAAAGAAGACGTTGTACCTCACGTGTCTACGGGTCACCATCGTATAATTCAATAAACATGTTTTCGTTTGTTTATTAAGCAAACAACCGTGTCACCATGCTCCAAATCTAAATAACTCGTCCCACATGTATCAACATGGAATGAAAATAAGCAGTTTCACTTAAGTAAACTCACCACGTTCTTGTCCTTTAGTGTTGCATTGTATATGCAAGGGGAATTTTGAAAAAAGTATCTGCAAAGTATGGTGACCCGTTGAACAGTGACACCATCTGTACACTAGACTTGCGGCAAGATCAGTTCCAGAAAACAATGAGGGCAACTGGGGATAATCTGTTGTTCCTCCTCGGGAATTTGGTTGTGGAAGGGAAAACCTTCCACCGAACTCTCATCATTTGTGATTCCCTTTCGTCAAGCACTCCTCCTCTCACCAAACTCAGTTCTTCTTTACTTGTGCAAAAAATAGGCATATCCGAGGCAAACTCGATGTCCTGACAAAAATGACTTTTTGGGGCTGGTAGATGGACTTTCTGCCCCTCCAAGAGCAGTAATAAGTCGTGCCATGGTATGATCTGAGAACACCAGGGGAAATCATTGAGAAATATAACTTCTGCTGTTTCTGCGCCGAGCCAGGCAAACGTCGTGGTAGCGGGGTTTGTGAAAGTTCTGAACACGATATTTAACGGGTTCAGAAGAAACGTTTTACCGCAATTCACGGGTCCTTTCAAAAAGACATTCCTATAATTGCCACGGCCTTGCTCCAAACATTTCTGACTGCCTGCGAAAAGTCATTGAGGCTATTGTCATTACGCTGCAAAACCTGCCCAGCCATCTCCAGCCATCTGCCACCGCAACCCTCAACACATGGGCTCCCGATCTCACCGTCGGCACCATTTGCGACCCAACTCGCCCGAAACGCGGTACTTCCATTCGTCGTTATCCGTGCCCCATTATTCTCCAGATCAGGATGATTCGTTGAATGTACAGCTAAACTACATGTATCTTCCTTCGTTGTATACCTCCAGGCAGTGTCATAATTCTCATGTCTGTCGCTAAAGTTCACTTTCACTCCGTACTCCTGGTCAATATAGTTTCTCACACACAGGCAGCGTCTCCGAGCACTCAGTTTCACGGCCAACATGACTCTCCTGACTACAGACCCAATCGATAACTGTACAATTGGACTTAGGAACTGCATTCTCAAATGCGTCTAAAACAATATGCGCGAAAGCTTCGCGTGTGGGGACAATGTCTCTGTTTGCTTGACTATAAGTAATGAGGTAAACTCGCCTCACATATCGTGCGCTCAAACTCTCATTTGTACTGCAACGTCCATCATTTTCATCACAGACGCTACATGCTTCAGACTCTCTATTGATAAACTCCATCAAAAACGTAGTACGACATATCTGTGCAATAAACGCTGCCCCTCTTTTGGGAATAGTAACAACTTACAACCACCTTCTACTATAGCGCGTGTTATCTGTTTTCAATTAACCCAGAGATCTTTGTTTACCATGTGAATAACTGTTCAGGTATCACGCAATTGCTACTGCAACCCAAACGTGACCGCTGATATCTTTATCGTTTTGTCTATGAAATGTTAACGTTCCACTCTTTTAAGAAAATAAGGGAACACTTATTTCGTGTGATAATTTCTTCTTCAGATTAAAATCGTTCATTACATTGTACTCCCAGCATTTAATGTCGCTCTGATACTGGTACGCACACAAGTATGATACGATTTCCCGCCAATACAGCTACCGAGTACTCACATACCAAGAATTCCTCTTTTACACAGTCCCAGACATAATTGTTGGGACACTTATGCCTCTTCCTTCCCTCTCAATGTTGCTGTGAAAGATTGGGTGACTGAACTGCAATAAACAACATTGAGAGGGGCAGGGGACGCACGAGAAGGGAATAGAGGACGTTCGCATGAAGTGTCCCAACTAATTATGTCTGAGACTGTAGTTAAATGGAGCGTGTAATGTCTCCACCGGGAATGGGAATCGTATGACTTGCAAAAGGCATGAAATTTGTTATGTTGTTTTTTGGTCTTTTTTCGAAAACAGTAAAAGTAACAAGTGATGTTAGAAGGGTTAGATGACTGAAAGATTTAGTACTGTGATGGAACTATCCCTGTATTGTCAAATTGAAAATATGCTATCGTTTTCAGTTGGTCTTGTTTACTGAAGGTTCTGCAAGAAATAAATTGCTTACTGCTTGAAATTCAAAAACATACACATAACAAATACAATGGTGAAATGCTGGCTTGTTGCAAATAGAAGTTTTGTAATAAGTTGACTTTGTTAATATTTGCGAGGCGTTCCTGACAGAATAAATTCTTACAGGGACAGATGAAGCTTTTTATTTGTGAATATGAACAAAAATCAGATGTCTTGCAATCATTTTGACACTGATGTATCCTTTGTTTCGCGAGTAAAGATGCAAGTCAACTTAACTCATAGACACTCTTATTCTTCGGCCATTTCAACTTGAGTAAAAATAACAAACAAACTTCGGGTATAAGCATAACGAGATAACGCATGTTGTAAAACTTTTTATGAAGTTGACGTTTCGTATGCTCCAACATACATCTTCAGAAGTAACGGTTACCTAAAGTACAATTGAATTTAAGCATGAAGACTAATACCAAATAAGGAAAGTAAGGACAATGAAAATAAACAGACCTAGTTAAATGGAGCGTGTAATGTCTCCACCAGGAATGGGAATCGTATGACTTGCAAAAGGCATGAAATTTGTTATGTTGTTTTTTGGTCTTTTTTCGAAAACAGTAAAAGTAACAAGTGATTTTAGTTAGATGACTGAAAGATTTAGTTCTGTGATGGAACTATCCCTGTATTGAAAATATGCTATCGTTTTCAGTTGGTCTTGTTTACTCAAGGTCTTGCAAGAAATATTACTTACAGTGAGTGCTTGAAATTGAGAAACATACAGTACACGTAACAAATACCATGGTGAAATGGTGGCTTGTTGCAAAAAGAAGTTTTGTAATAAGTTGACTTTGTTAATATTTGCGAGGCATTCCTGACAGAATAAATTCTTACAGGGACAGATGAAGCTTTTTATTTGTGAATATGAACAAAAATCAGATGTCTTGCAATCATTTTGACACTGATGTATCCTTTGTTTCGCGAGTAAACATGCAAGTCAACTTAACTCATAGACACTCTTATTCTTCGGCCATTTCAACTTGAGTAAAAATAACAAACAAACTTCGGGTATAAGCACAACAAGATAACGCATGTTGTAAAACTTTTTATGAAGTTGACGTTTCGTATGCTCCAACATACATCTTCAGAAGTAACGGTTACCTAAAGGACAATTGAATTTAAGCATGAAGACTAATACCAAATAAGGAAAGTAAGGACAATGAAAAAAAACAGACCTAGTTAAATGGAGCGTGTAATGTCTCCACCGGGAATGGGAATCGTATGACTTGCAAAAGGCATGAAATTTGTTATGCTGTTTTTTGGTCTTTTTTCGAAAACAGTAAAAGTAACAAGTGATGTTAGAAGGGTTAGATGACTGAAAGATTTAGTACTGTAATGGAACCATCCCTGTATTGAAAATATGCTATCGTTTTCAGTTGGTCTTGTTTACTCACGGTTCTGCAAGAAATAAATTGCTTACTGCTTGAAATGCAAAAACATACACATAACAAATACAATGGTAAAATGCTGGCTTGTTGCAAATAGAAGTTTTGTAATAAGTTGACTTTGTTAATATTTGCGAGGCATTCCTGACAGAATAAATTCTTACAGGGACTGGTGAAGCTTTTTATTTGTGAATATGAACAAAAATCAGATGTCTTGCAATCATTTTGACACTGATGTATCCTTTGTTTCGCGAGTAAACATGCAAGTCAACTTAACTCATAGACACTCTTATTTTTCGGCCATTTCAACTTGAGTAAAAATAACAAACAAACTTCGGGTATAAGCATAACGAGATAACGCATGTTGTAAAACTTTTTATGAAGTTGACGTTTCGTATGCTCCAACATACATCTTTAGAAGTAACGGTTACCTAAAGTACAATTGAATTTAAGCATGAAGACTAATACCAAATAAGGAAAGTAAGGACAATGAAAATAAACAGACCTAGTTAAATGGAGCGTGTAATGTCTCCACCGGGAATGGGAATCGTATGACTTGCAAAAGGCATGAAATTTGTTATAACAAACATACACATAACAAATACAATGGTGAAATGCTGGTTTGTTGCAAAAAGAAGTTTTGTAATAAGTTGACTTTGTTAATATTTGCGAGGCGTTCCTGACAGAATAAATTCTTACAGGGACAGGTGAAGCTTTTTATTTGTGAATATGAACAAAAATCAGATGTCTTGCAATCATTTTGACACTTATGTATCCTTTGTTTCGCGAGTAAAGATGCAAGTCAACTTAACTCATAGACACTCTTATTCTTCGGCCATTTCAACTTGAGTAAAAATAACAAACAAACTTCGGGTATAAGCATAACAAGATAACGCATGTTGTAAAACTTTTTATGAAGTTGACGTTTCGTATGCTCCAACATACATCTTTAGAAGTAACGGTTACCTAAAGTACAATTGAATTTAAGCATGAAGACTAATACCAAATAAGGAAAGTAAGGACAATGAAAATAAACAGACCTAGTTAAATGGAGCGTGTAATGTCTCCACCGGGAATGGGAATCGTATGACTTGCAAAAGGCATGAAATTTGTTATGTTGTTTTTTGGTCTTTTTTCGAAAACAGTAAAAGTAACAAGTGATTTTAGTTAGATGACTGAAAGATTTAGTTCTGTGATGGAACTATCCCTGTATTGAAAATATGCTATCGTTTTCCGTTGGTCTTGTTTACTCAAGGTTCTGCAAGAAAAAATTGCTTACTGCTTGAAATTCAAAAACATACAGGTAACAAATACAATGGTGAAATGCTGGCTTGTTGCAAATAGAAGTTTTGTAATAACTTGACTTTGTTAATATTTGCGAGGCGTTCCCGAGAGAATAAATTCTTACAGGGACAGATGAAGCTTTTTATTTGTGAATATGAAGGTTGGTTATAGGTGCTTTGAAAACAAAAGTACTGTTTTGTGCATTTAATATTTTTTTGACTCTTCCTCTGGGTTCTGTGCACTCTCTTTTGAGGTGGCCAACCGGCCCACAGTTAAACACCTCTTTCGTCTTCTTGCCTGATTTACCTTTTTTTCAGTGTCTCTGCTGTGGGTTGGCTGGCGTTTCTCTAGGATGTCCATGCCTTGGGTCATCATTTCTGTCATGATGGCGATGCCTTTGAATATGCAAACGATTTCTGCTCTCTTTGTGTGAGCTGTAACTGGGGTGAGGCGTGGTTTCGTCTCCTAAAGGTGTTTCCGTCCGGTAGACCGGTATGTTAACGTTTGTTAAGTTCTGGTTAGATTCTGTTATTGTCATCATGTTGGTCCGCTCACACACTTCTGCCATGCCCTTCGCGCCCTCAGGGCCATCCTCCTCCCTTATGTACAGGAGGTTCTCTCCGTCCTTTTTCATGGGATCCGACATCACTTGTTTTTTTTTGCGATTTGTAAGTATAATTAGTAAGGCGTGTTAAGTTGTTAGTGTGTGGTTAGATAACAGACTTTCAAACTTTATAACACTTGAAAGATAAAAAAACCAAAGTAACAAAAACAAAAATCCGACGTCTTGCAATCATTTTGACACAGATGTATCCTTTGTTTCGCGAGTAAACATGCCAGGTAAGTTAACTTATAGACACTCTTATTCTTCGGCCATTTCAACTTGAGTAAACATAACAAACAAACTGCGGTGGTAAACACAACAAGATAACGCATGTTGTAAAACTTCTTATGAACTTGGCATTTCGTATGCTCCAACATACATCTTCAGAAGTAACGGTTACCTAAAGTACAATTGAATTTTAAGCATGAAGACTAATACCAAATAAGGAAAGTAATTACAATGAAAATAAACAGACCTACTGTCCCAGACATATTTGTTGCTGGGGTCACAAGGGGGCGTAGTTAATGTAGGCTGTTGTGACTTTCTAAGTTTAGGGATGTTCGATTTCTGATGAAGGGGAGGAATTAAGCAATGTATATAAAGAAACCCTTAATGTTAACAATATCCAGTTCGCAAAAAATGTATTCAGCGCAAGCTTTAAAAATACTGCCATAGAGAGTTGGTGGCATGGTCTTTAAATTTCCCATTGATAGTGTCACAAGAGCACGTGTGTACTATCTGTGTACAATTCAGGTTTTCTCCATACGGAAAGTTGCCGAAATGTGCCACATTTCATGGGGAAGCATGTGGAGAATAAAGAAAGAAGGCATTCTTGCCATTAGAGCATGTTACAAACAACAAGGACAAAGGGGAAGACCGTTCAAATTAAGTTCGAGAGACGGAAGACGGTTTCTGAGCGCCATGAAAAGAGGGTATTTTTATCTACAAGCGCGTAAAAAAGGTGTCTTGACGGTCCTCAATATGAATAAAAGGCTGAGGTTTGCGCAACAAATTAAAAAAGATCACGGTTCTGATATCTGGACTAAATGTGTGGCTTTCTATCTTGAAGAAAGAGAGAGAAATCCCTTAGACCAGGCTGGTTGTTTGGCCAAAGGCAAAAAAGAAGGAACAGGTGGAAAATATGTGAGACTTGTAGTAGCTATCTCCGACAATAAAGGTGTAATTCTTTGTCATCCGTATGAAAAAATGACGGGGTGCTTTTTTGCCAATTTCATCGATGAACATTTTTCGACGATGTTTACGCTGTCAGATAAGGGGAACGAGAACTTATTTGTTCAAGACAATTGTCCATGTCAAAATTCCGCTTTGGTAAAAGCTGCCATGAGGAGAACGCTTGGAAATTTACTCAAGTTCCCTGTGAGATGTGCTGACGTTCTTTGCCACGAAAACCTGTTTCCTATGGTTTCTTGTAAACTACAGAAACAAGTTATTGAGCAACAAATTACCAGAGAATCATATCCTGCGTTTAAGACCCGAGTTATTAACACCTTTTATTCCGTACCAATCGATACTGTCAATAAGCTCATATCATCCATGCCTAAGCGTATTTTACAACTAATTGCTGTAAAGGGGGGTCGCATAAAATACTAAATGTTTAATTAATCAACAACCTAAACAATCTTTGACAATTGCTGTAATGAAATACACCTTTTCCTGCGAAGGAGAACTATTTACGTTAATTAGCACTGGAAATAAAACTGTCTCAGTCAAAAGAATAATACAGTTAAAGCACTTAACACAACTTTTCTTTATGTCCCTGTGCGTGCACACAACGGTTCAAGAATTTTTTTCCCCAGCCATGCTCAATATTATCTATCATTTTCTGCCATGGATAAAACAGCTTTTGGGGGAGCAAAACACAAATAACTTTTACAACATCATTGGAGAAGCAGGTGTGACATTCAAAAGTCTTAGAATGTTTACACGCGATGTTAATTCACTTTACACCAAATGGTGACATCCGGTTCGGAATGTTTTTAACAAAATACGTCGCTTAAGAACTAGTAATACAACAGAATACTTGGCCACAAATGATGGAGGAGAAGTATAACGGGCAAGTCATATCAAACGACTTAAAACCTGCCCTTAGAACCCCAAAAGAAGACGTTGTACCTAACGTGTCTACGGGTCACCATCGTATAATTCAATAAAGATGTTTTCGTTTGTTTATTAAGCAAACAACCGTGTCACCATGCTCCAAATCTAAATAACTCGTCCCACATGTATCAACATGGAATGAAAATAAGCAGTTTCACTTAAGTAAAATCACCACGTTCTTGTCCTTTAGTGTTGCATTGTATATGCAAGGGGAATTTTGAAAAAAGTATCTGCAAAGTATGGTGACCCGTTATGGTGACCCGTTGAACAGTGACACCATCTGTACACTAGACTTGCGGCAAGATCAGTTCCACAAAACAATGAGGGCAACTAGGGATAATCTGTTGTTCCTCCTCGGGAATTTGGTTGTGGAAGGCAAAACCTTCCACCGAACTCTCATCATTTGTGATTCCCTTTCGTCAAGCACTCCTCCTCTCACCAAACTCAGTTCTTCTTTACTTGTGCAAAAAATAGGCATATCCGAGGCAAACTCGATGTCCTGACAAAAATGACTTTTTGGGGCTGGTAGATGGACTTTCTGCCCCTCCAAGAGCAGTAATAAGTCGTGCCATGGTATGATCTGAGAACACCAGGGGAAATCATTGAGAAATATAACTTCTGCTGTTTCTGCGCCGAGCCAGGCAAATGTCGTGGTAGCGGGGTTTGTGAAAGTTCTGAACACGATATTTAACGGGTTCAGAAGAAACGTTTTACCGCAATTCACGGGTCCTTTCAAAAAGACATTCCTATACTTGCCACGGCCTTGCTCCAAAACATTTCTGACTGCCTGCAAAAAGTCATTGAGGCTATTGTCATTACGCTGCAAAACCTGCCCAGCCATCTTCAGCCATCTGCCACCGCAACCCTCAACACATGGGCTCCCGATCTCACCGTTGGCACCATTCGCGACCCAACTCTCCCGAAACGCGGTACTTCCATTCGTCGTTATCCGTGCCCCATTATTCTCCAGATCAGGATGATTCGTTGAATGTACAGCTAAACATGTATCTTCCTTCGTTGTATACCTCCAGGCAGTGTCATAATTCTCATGTCTGTCGCTAAAGTTCACTTTCATTCCGTACTCCTGGTCAATATAGTTTCTCACACGCAGCCAGCGTCTCCGAGCACTCAGTTTCACGGCCAACATGACTCTCCTGACTACAGACCCAATCGATAACTGTACAATTGGACTTAGGAACTGCATTCTCAAATGTGTCTAAAACAATATGTGCGAAAGCTTCGCGTGTGGGGACAATGTCTCTGTTTGCTTGACTATAAGTAATGAGGTAAACTCGCCTCACATATTGTGCGCTCAAACTCTCACTTGTACTGCAATGGCCATCATTCTCACCACAGACGCTAGATGCTTCAGCCTCTCTATCGATAAACTCCATCATAAACGTAGTACGATGTATCTGTGCAATAAACGCCGCCCCTCTTTTGGGAATAGTAACAACCTACAACCACCTTCTACTATAACGCCTGTTATCTGTTTTCAATTAACCCAGAGATCTTTGTTTACCACGTGAAAAACTGTTCAGGTATCAGGCAATTGCTACTGCAACCCAAACGTGACCGCTGATATCTTTATCGTTTTGTCTATGAAATGTTAACGTTCCACTCTTTCAAGAAAATAAGGGAACACTTATTTTGTGTAATGATTTCTTCTTCAGATTAAAATCGTTCATTACTCCCAGCATTTAATGTCGCTCTGATACTGGTATGAACACAAGTATGATATGATTTCCCGCCAATACAGCTACTGAGTACTCACATTCCAAGAATTCCTCTTTTACACAGTCCCAGACATAATTGTTGGGACACTTATGCCTCTTCCTTCCCTCTCAATGTTGCTGTGAAAGATTGGGTGACTGAACTGCGATAAACAACATTGAGAGGGGCAGGGGACGCACGAGAAGGGAATAGAGGACGTTCCCATGAAGTGTCCCAACTAATTATGTCTGAGACTGTAGTTAAATGGAGCGTGTAATGTCTCCACCGGGAATGGGAATCGTATGACTTGCAAAAGGCATGAAATTTGTTTTGTTGTTTTTGGTATTTTTCGAAAACGGTAAAAGTAACTAGTAATGTTAGAACAGTTAGATGACTGAAAGATTTAGTACTGTGATTGAACTATCCCTGTATTGAAAATGTGCTATCGTTTTCAATTGTTCTTGTTTACTCAAGATTCTGCAAGAAAGATTGCTTACTGCTTAAAATTCAGAAACATACACGTAACAAATACAATGGTGAAATGCTAGCTTGTTGGAAATACAATTTTTCTAATAAGTTGACTTTGCTAATATTCTCGAGGCCTTCCCGACAGAATAAATTCTTACAGGGACAGGTGAAGCTTTTTATTTGTGAATATGAAGGTTGGTTATAGGTGCTTTGAAAACAAAAGTATTGTTTTGTGCATTTAATATTTTTTTGACTCTTCGTCTGGGTTGTGTGCACTCTCTTTTGAGGTGGCCAACCAGCCCACAGTTAAACACCTCTTTGGTCTTATTGCCTGATTTACATTTTGT
>NC_090870.1:36537942-36545442 GCF_036669935.1 Montipora foliosa | reverse complement strand
TAGTTAATCCTCGCTAGCAATACATTCAAAATCCAGTGTGGTTAGCTACTAAGCGACGACTGGAACAGAAGATGACCGACAAAGCTAAGAATTCACGGCGAATTGCTAAGGGAAACTTCACACGAAAGCGGAACATTTTGATCAAGTCCATAGAGACAAGCCAAGGAATCGAGGTAGTAGAAACCAATTACTCAAAACTTGTTGATGCATGGGAAGAACTGGAAGGGAAGCACTTAGAGTATGTTAACTTCCTGACTGACGAGCATTTAGTGGACGAAGAAGAAATCTGGATGACGGAAATCGAGGAAAAATATTCCAATGCATTTAATCGTAAAGTGAAATATGTCGAAAATGTCACTACAAGCGAAAAGGCAACGCGCGAGCACGCGGCTCGTCAAGAGGCCATTGACAACGCAAAAGTTAAAAGGAACACTGCGCGCGCTGTTTTCGAAGCTTCTTACGAAAGTATTTCGCACGCGTTGCAGTCAAAAGAAATGCCCAATTTTGCGTTAAAAGACTTACAGAAACAAATAGAAGATCAATTTCAAGATTGCAAAACCTTTAACGCTGAACTGTTAGAATTATTGCCCTTTGAATCAGCCGAATCTGAGATGCAATGGATAGCTAAAATCCAAACCTATTATTACGAAATTGTTGAACAAATTGTAGTTAGATATACTAACGTAAAAGAACAAGAGCAGATAAAACAGGAATCTGACGCGACTTCTTCCTTTCTACACCTGGAAAAGGTAAAAATGCCGCACTTTGATGGAGAACTACGTCATTACCCTCAGTTTAAAAGAGATTTCAACAAACAAGTCATGCCACAAATTCGTGGAAGAGATGCCGCATATGTGCTACGCTCTTGTCTTGGAAAAGAACCCGAAGGCCTGGTAAAGAGCATAGACGACGATGTGCAAGAAATGTGGCGAAGACTGGACGAAAAGTATGGAGATCCAGCCAAAATTGCAGACGTTATCATTGACGGCATACGTAGATTCAGAACACTTAAGGAAGGAGAAGATAAACGTTTCATCGAATTCGTGACTCTTGTAGAAGACGGATACAGAGACCTCACAAGACTCGGTCTAGAAGCGGAAATTACAACAACGAGTTCGGTCAGTATTATAGAGAAAGCTTTATCAACAGACATCAGAAGAAAATGGGCGGAAATGGTTAGTTGTCAGTTAGTCCAATGTCACTGCAAAATCAAAGGAGTGCTATTGAATACGACAGTGCTTCTCTTCGGACGACGACCAACAATCAACATTACAGAGGCACATCGCACTATACAGAAGGCGTCGAGGAAGTAAGCAAAGAACCCAAACCAAAATGTCTGATTCATGAACACGGAAGACATTGGACAGCAGACTGCAGAATTTATTTAGCCAAGCCAATAGAAGAGAAAAAGACGATCATCAAAGATAAACGAGCCTGTTGGTCGTGCCTAAAGATCGGTCATCGACAACGTACATGCAAATCAAGGAAAGACTGTGGTGTAGGCGGCTGCACAAGAAAGCACCATCCATCTATACACGAGACGGAAGAAACACCTCAGCAAGTCTCAGCCTCAGCAAACGTATGCCACAATACAAAAATTGACACCTGCCTGTTACAAGTACAAAGAGTTAAAACCAAAAGAGGAGAAGCTAATATAATGTGGGATAACGCCGCATCACTTTGTTTTATCACAAACACTAAAGCAAAGCAAGAGAAACTTAAAGGATCCAAAGTCGAACTTTCAGTCATCAAAGTTGGAGCACAGAGCGAGAAGATTAAGACCAACAAATACAAGGTACCTCTTATAGATAAGCAAGGTCACGTCATCGAATTCGAAGCTTACGGCATCGAAAGGATCACCTCAGACATTGAAAGTGTTAACATAGACGACATAGTACATCTTTTCAAGAACGTCACAAAGGAAGAAATCGAGCGACCCTCAGGACCTGTGGACATTTTAATCGGTTACGAATATGCAGCCTATCACCCGGAAAGAGAACAAAACATCGGTCATCTTGTGCTCTTAAGGAATCGTTTCGGGCGATGTATTGGAGGAACGCACCCGTTACTTAAAGAATCACATCTGTATCACGATTTCATCAATGCCAGAGTCAACACAGTTGTAGGCAAAATCAATATAGAAGACTTTTACAAAATTGAGAACCTTGGCGTAGAATGCAAACCGAAATGTGGAGGATGTAGATGTGGAAAATGTTCCTTAGGCGCGAAAGACTGCACTATTCAAGAAGAGCGAGAGCTGGAACTAATCGAACGAAATCTAAACTTTAACAAAGAGGAAAATCGCTGGGTCGCTGAGTATCCCTGGATCAAGGATCCTCAGAATCTTCCTGACAACCGGAAGGTCGCTTTCGCGAAACTGATAACGACCGAGAAACGTCTAAGAAGGAACACCGAACACGCAAAAGTGTATGACAACCAGATAAAAGACATGGTAACTAGAGGAGTTGCAAGGAAACTCTCCAAAAAGGAACTAACACTCTACAAAGGACCGGTGCATTATATCGGACATCATGAAGTTCTCAAGCCTGATTCCAAATCTACCCCAGTGCGCATAGTGTTCAATAGCAGCGCCAATTACATGGGTCATATCTTGAATGAGTATTGGGCTAAAGGTCCTGACCTACTCAATAACTTATTGGGAGTCCTTATACGTTTCCGAGAGAATAAAGTAGCCTTCATTGGTGATATTAAAAAGATGTACCACACTGTGAAGATGACAGAGTTAGATCAGCACACCCACCGATTTCTGTGGAGGGATATGGATAGTACAAGAGAACCCGACACATACATAATGCTCAGAGTTTCATTCGGTGACAAGCCGTCAGCTACAATTGCAACCGTTGCTCTGAGAAAAACCGCAGAGATGTCAAGAGAGAAATACCCAGAAGCAGCAGATATAATACAAAGAAATACGTACATGGACGACATAATCGAAAGTACGGACGATCGCAAACAAGCTATTAAACTGACTCAAGATATCGAGAAGGCTATTATTAAAGGAGGATTTGAAGTCAAAGAGTGGATGTTCTCAAGCGATACTGACAGACAAGAAAAAACAAATATACCGATCGAGGAACAAACAGAAAAGATACTTGGAGTTAAATGGAGTCAATCAGAAGATCAACTGTGTTTGGAAGTCAAGGTTAACTTTACTACCAAGCGAATACATACTTCAAGGTCTACGAGCGATATCGTCCCCACCCAAGATCCCCAACAGCTCACAAAGCGTATAATCTTGTCACAGATCAACAGCGTGTATGATCCCCTAGGGTTGGCAGGACCATTTACAGTAAGGGCCAAAATTCTTTTACGCCGTTTGTGGGGAACTGAACCGAAACTTGACTGGGACGACCCTATACCCGAGGAAAACCAACAGAATTGGTCTATTTTCTTCAACGATTTGAAAGACATGAATCAAATCAGATTTACGAGATGCCTTAAACCAATGGATGCTATTGGCGACCCCATTCTCGTTGTGTTTAGTGACGCATCCAAAGACGCATACGCTGCATGTGCATATGTACGGTGGCAAAGAAAGAATAACCAATTTGAGAGCAATTTAATACTGTCCAAAAATCGTCTTGCACCAATAAAAAAGATGTCCATTGACCGTATAGAACTGTGTGGAGCGGTACTGAACAAACGCCTAAAAGTGTTCATAGAAAAGGAATGTAGATATCGCTTTGAAAAGATCTACCACATCGTAGATTCTCAGATTGTACATGCCATGATACAGAAAAGCTCATACGGGTTCAACACGTTCGCCGCCACTAGAATAGGTGAAATACAGGAAGGAACAAACCCTGAAAACTGGTATTGGGTAGAGAGTAAATATAACATAGCTGACTGTTTGACAAGAGGCAGGAAGCCCGATGACATTGGACTTGAAAGCACATGGCAAAAGGGTCCCGATTTTCTTAAACAAACAGAAGACAAGTGGCCAATCACTCGTGATTACTTGGAGCCAAAACTATCCGAAGTAATCCGGACTACAATGGTAACGAAGATAGAAGGAACTCATGATACCCTAGCGTTACGAATTGACATCGCCAAATATTCGAGTTACGGCAAACTACTACGTGTCACTGCAAGAATTTTGAAATTTTACAGCAAATTTCCCAAACCGTCATTTAAAAGCGCAACGCAAGAACTGACACCTGAAGATATTAAAAAGTCAGAGATTTTCTGGATCAAAGAGATTCAGCAGAACATGAGAAATGATATTGAAAATGGCAAGTACAACCGTTTGTGTGTCCTATCACACGCAAAGACGGCATCTATGTAGTAAGCAGTCGTACTGCAAAGTTACAAACAAATTACGGTGACAACGAAGTTATATTACTACCATATGATCATCCGTTCTCACATCTCTATGTAGCACAAACTCATGCAAGAGGACATCATGGCATTCTAACTACTGCCAGCAAAGTGCGCACCAAATATTGGATACCCAAACTCCTTAAGTTGGTAAAATCGATTAAGTTCAGATGCGTTATCTGCAAAAAACTTGCTAAGAAAACAAGTCAGCAAGTGATGGGCCAATTACCTGAAGACAGATTGAAGCCAGCACCGCCATGGTACAGTACAGGAATTGATCTTTTTGGTCCCTTTAAAATTCGGGACGAGGTAAAGAAGAGAACGTTCTCTAAAGCTTATGGAGTAATATTTAATTGTCTCGGAACAAGAGCTGTTTATCTGGATCTGGCAGCAGATTATAGTACAGACAAATTTCTGATGGTACTCAGAAGATTTGTGTCCCTAAACGGATATCCATCCAAGCTATTGTCTGACAACGGTACTCAACTAATTGCAGCAAGTAAGGAACTAACCGCTATAACAAAAACATGGGATTGGAAGAAAATTAAGGAATATGGCGTCATGAAAGGATTGCAATGGATCTTCACCCCAGCAGATGCCCCATGGCAAAATGGAGTAACTGAAGCTCTTATAAGATCGGTCAAGCGAGCAATTGAATTCTCGGTTGGTGAAAATGCTTTAACCTTCTCTGAATTGCAAACAGTTTTATTCGAGATTGCCAACTTGCTAAATGAAAGACCAATAGGGCGACACCCAACATCCCCTGAGGACGGAGCATATTTATGCCCAAATGACTTACTGTTAGGCAGAGCCACAAGCAGGATACCAAATGGCCCATTTGATGAAAACGCGAACACCCAAAAACGTTTCACGTTCGTCCAGACAATTGTTCATACATTCTGGAAAAAATGGAACTCGAACTACTTCCCAAGCTTGATATTAAGGCAAAAATGGCACACATCTCACCGAAATTTGAAAATCGGAGACGTAGTTATGATACAAGATTCCAACTTAGTGAGAGGAAACTGGAAGCTTGGAAAAGTGTCAAATGTTTACCCAGGTGCAGATGGGAAAGTGCGAAGAGTAGACGTGCAATACAAGAATCTCACCGTAAACGAACCTATGAAGCAATACCAAGGCAAAGGATATGTCACTGTTCAACGTCCTGTACAGAGACTTGTATTACTTATACCGATTGATGAAAACAAAATTAACTTCTAAGTGAACTCTCAGATACTATTTACTATGATTACTGTAACCTTTTTTTTGGCGGGGGAGTGTATCGCCAACAATCCGTGATTAGAATTTGTTAGGTGACGTCATAGACATGATTACGCAACTTAAGTCACTTGCTAGTAAGAGGAATTGAGAGAAACTGTGAGATACCACTGGATTTTGAACCCTATTCAACCTCCCTTGTGAAAAGTACAGCGACTGACAGAAAGCTGGTGTAATAAATGGAGTTGTTTAGAACCGTGGTTAGTTAATCCTCGCTAGCAATACAATTACCTTCCTGCATACATATGAGACTATTTTAAACTCAAATTTACAGAATAATGTAGCTAATGCTGTGTTTACACTCAAGCGTTTACCAAGGTAAACATTAACTTACTAAACCCTGGTACATTTGTACAGTGGCTCAAATAACTAAGGAAAATCTGTCATCAATCACAATCTTATCGAATTGGCGGCAAATTCTAAATCCACGCATAAAATGCTCGCGTTTAAAAGAGAAGCTGTGGCTCTCGTAGTCCTCGCGTTCTATTTTCTTGTTCTTGATCAGCAAACCCAGGAATCGAGATTGCAGCAGCTCTTACTTTTGCAGCACCTAAAGAGGTCGAGATGAAAGCGATTAATTCTGCTACAAATTGCCCTTCGCAAGACAAGGCGCGTCAGATGTGCGTGGTCGTGGCCGAGAAACCAATTCTGGTTTGAAGCTCTATTAAACGGAAATTTTGTTGAAGAATGGTGGAAGGAGAACTTTAGAATATCAAGATGTACGTTCGAATACATTGTCCGATTGGTTGGTCCGGATTTGGCAAAGAAGGACACTAGATTATGCGAATGCATACCGGTAAACAAGTGAGTGGCTGTGGCGTTGTGTCGATTGGCGACTGGAGACACATACAGATCAATGGGCCTGCAATTTGGTATTGGAAGATGCACGGCAATGCTTTTAAAAGCTGATTTTTGTAAGGCCATTACCAAAAGAGCTCCTCAATTTATAAAATTTCCAGAAACTGAAGAGGAGCTTACCCAAAACATTCGCTTATTCGCACAGAAGTCTCCATTTCCACAAGTGGTAGGCGCAATTGACGGAAGCCATATCCCTTTAAAAACAGTACCCGTGAACGAACGAATAGAATACTTCAATCGCAAGCAGGACTATTCTATTGTAGTCCAAGCTGTTGCCGATGCGTCCTTTAAATTTCTCGATGTAAGTACAGGCTTTCCTGGCAGTATACATGATGCCCGCATTCTCCGATTGAGCAAAGTGCACAGCGAGGTTGGTCAAGGTAACTGGCTAAACGGGCCATCTAAACAAATTGGGGCTTGTGAAGTCGGACCTTTGCTTGTTGGGGACTCAGCTTATCCCTTATCAAAGTGGTTAATGAAACCTTTCAAGCAAACTTGTACATTAACCGAGAGTCAGTTGCAGTACAATTGTGCCCTCAGTCAAGCGCGGGTTGTTATAGAACAAGCCTACGGAATTTTGAAAGGTCGCTGGAGGTGTCTCTATAAAGCAATGGAGGAAAAGATAAGTAGCGTCCCCCTCACTATCATGGCTTGTTGTGTCCTGCACAACATCTGTATTATTGTGGGAGACCCAAGCACTATAGACCCAGTTGAGGACGACTATGAGGATGAAGATTCTTTCAATGGGGATATGCAGTTGGGCGCTTCGGACATTAGAGATAATATAATGCAGTATCTATCATAGCCCAAACAAAACATTAAATAAAGACTGCCTTTTAATTACCACTTTCAAAAGTACAGCTTCTTGCTAGGCTAAAACTTTGTTGCGTTTTTCAATATCCACTTTTTTGTAAATATGTATTTATTATAATCTTACTGTTACTGTTACGTTTTCAATGAAGAAATAGAGAATCTTATTTTTGCTAAATCATGTACCTAATTAATTGTAGTCTCTTTCGTTTTTTA
>NC_090870.1:36490442-36527942 GCF_036669935.1 Montipora foliosa | reverse complement strand
TATTTTCAATACAGGGATAGTTCAATCACAGTACTAAATCTTCAGTCATCTAACTGTTCTAACATTACTAGTTACTTTTAATGTTTGCCTTTTGCAAGTCATACGATTCCCATTACTGGTGGAGACATTCCACGCTCCATTTAACCAGGTCTGTTTATTTTTATTGTCCTTACTTTCCTTATTTGGTATTAGTCTTCATGCTTAAATTCAATTGTACTTTAGGTAACCGTTACTTCTGAAGATGTACGTTGGAGTATACGAAACGTCAAGTTCACAAAAAGTTTTACAACGTGCGTTATCTCGTTATGCTTATACCCGAAGTTTGTTTGTTACTTTTACTCAAGTTGAAATGGCCGAAGAATAAGAGTGTCTATGAGTTAAGTTGACTTGCGTGTTTACGCGCGAAACAAAGGATACATCTGTGTCAAAATGATTGCAAGACATCGGATTTTTGTTCATATTCACAAATAAAAAGCTTCACCCGTCCCTGTAAGAATTTATTCTGTCAGGAATGTCTCGCAAATATTAACAAAGTCAACTTATTGAAAAACTTCTATTTGCAACAAGCCACCATTTCACCATGGTATTTTACGTGTATGTTTCTGAATTTCAAGCACTCACTGTAAGCAATAGTTCTTGTAGGACCTTGAGTAGACAAGACCAAATGAAAACAATGGCATATTATCAATACAGGGATAGTTCAATGACAGAACTAAATCTTTCAGTCATCTAACCGTTCTAACATCACTTGTTAGTTTCAGCGTTTTCGAAAAAATACCAAAAAACAACAAAACAAATTTCATCCCTTTTCCAAGTCATCTCATTCCCATTCCCGGTGGAGAGATTACACGCTCCGTTTCCAAAGAGGACGGATATTTACCGGGAACTATACAATGGTCGAGAGATAAGTGACTTGCCAGGTAATTAAAGGTTTTATTTTAATTGCGCTTCCCATGTCATACTTCATATCATCGACCTTCCACCCACCATTACAACACCTTCCACTCGCAACAAAGCAAAACCTCGCCCACTATCATCTTCATGGTCATCATCTTCATGGTCCACCTCGCGACAACCATTATCACGCAGACGGACAAGACACTGTGAACTCCGACAGACAACCACAGCATAGATCGACAGTACGCAGGACAGATTCAAGAAGTTACAGCTCACACGAAGAGAGCAGAAATCGTTTGCATATTCAAAGGCAACGCCCTCAGGAGAGAAATGATTACCCAAGCCATCGACATCCTAGAGAAACGCCAGCTAACCCACAGCAAAGACACGGACAAAATGTAAATCAGGGAAGAAGACCAAAGAGGTGTTTAACTGTGGGCCGGTTGGCCACCTCAAAAGAGAGTGCACACAACCCAGACGAAGAGTCAAAAAAAATATTAAATGCACAAAACAGTACTTTTGTTTTCAAAGCACCTATAACCAACCTTCATATTCACAAATAAAAACCTTCACCTGTCCCTGTAAGAATTTATTCTGTCGGGAACGCCTCGCAAATATTAACAAAGTCAACTTATTAGAAAACTTCTATTTCCAACAAGCTAGCATTTCGACATTGTATTTGTTACGTGTATGTTTCTGAATTTTAAGCAGTAAGCAATCTTTCTTGCAGAATCTTGAGTAAACAAGACCAAATGAAAACGATGGCATATTTTCAATACAGGGATAGTTCAATCACAGTACTAAATCTTCAGTCATCTAACTGTTCTAACATTACTAGTTACTTTTAATGTTTGCCTTTTGCAAGTCATACGATTCCCATTACTGGTGGAGACATTCCACGCTCCATTTAACCAGGTCTGTTTATTTTTATTGTCCTTACTTTCCTTATTTGGTATTAGTCTTCATGCTTAAATTCAATTGTACTTTAGGTAACCGTTACTTCTGAAGATGTATGTTGGAGCATACGAAACGTCAAGTTCACAAAAAGTTTTACAACGTGCGTTATCTCGTTATGCGTATACCCGAAGTTTGTTTGTTACTTTTACTCAAGTTTAAACGGCCGAAGAATAAGAGTGTCTATGAGTTAAGTTGACTTGCGTGTTTACTCGCGAAACAAAGGATACATCTGTGTCAAAATGATTGCAAGACATCGGATTTTTGTTCATATTCACAAATAAAAAGCTTCACCTGTCCCTGTAAGAATTTATTCTGTCAGGAATGTCTCGCAAATATTAACAAAGTCAACTTATTGAAAAACTTCTATTTGCAACAAGCCACCATTTCACCATGGTATTTTACGTGTATGTTTCTGAATTTCAAGCACTCACTGTAAGCAATAGTTCTTGTAGGACCTTGAGTAGACAAGACCAAATGAAAACAATGGCATATTATCAATACAGGGATAGTTCAATGACAGAACTAAATCTTTCAGTCATCTAACCGTTCTAACATCACTTGTTAGTTTCAGCGTTTTCGAAAAAATACCAAAAAACAACAAAACAAATTTCATCCCTTTTCCAAGTCATCTCATTCCCATTCCCGGTGGAGAGATTACACGCTCCGTTTCCAAAGAGGACGGATATTTACCGGGAACTATACAATGGTCGAGAGATAAGTGACTTGCCAGGTAATTAAAGGTTTTATTTTAATTGTGCTTCCCATGTCATACTTCATATCATCGACCTTCCACCCACCATTACAACACCTTCCACTCGCAACAAAGCAAAACCTCGCCCACTATCATCTTCATGGTCATCATCTTCATGGTCCACTTCGCGACAACCATTATCACGCAGACGGACAAGACACTGTGAACTCCGACAGACAACCACAGCATAGATCGACAGTACGCAGGACAGATTCAAGAAGTTATAGCTCACACGAAGAGAGCAGAAATCGTTTCCATATTCAAAGGCAACGCCCTCAGGAGAGAAATGATTACCCAAGCCATCGACATCCTAGAGAAACGCCAGCTAACCCACAGCAAAGACACGGACAAAATGTAAATCAGGCAAGAAGACCAAAGAGGTGTTTAACTGTGGGCCGGTTGGCCACCTCAAAAGAGAGTGCACACAACCCAGACGAAGAGTCAAAAAAAATATTAAATGCACAAAAGAGTACTTTTGTTTTCAAAGCACCTATAACCAACCTTCATATTCACAAATAAAAAGCTTCATCTGTCCCTGTAAGAATTTATTCTGTCGGGAACGCCTCGCAAATATTAACAAAGTCAACTTATTAGAAAACTTCTATTTCCAACAAGCTAGCATTTCGACATTGTATTTGTTACGTGTATGTTTCTGAATTTTAAGCAGTAAGCAATCTTTCTTGCAGAATCTTGAGTAAACAAGACCAAATGAAAACGATAGCATTTTTTCAATACAGGGATAGTTCAATCACAGTACTAAATCTTCAGTCATCTAACTGTTCTAACATTACTAGTTACTTTTAATGTTTGCCTTTTGCAAGTCATACGATTCCCATTACTGGTGGAGACATTCCACGCTCCATTTAACCAGGTCTGTTTATTTTTATTGTCCTTACTTTCCTTATTTGGTATTAGTCTTCATGCTTAAATTCAATTGTACTTTAGGTAACCGTTACTTCTGAAGATGTATGTTGGAGCATACGAAACGTCAAGCTCACAAAAAGTTTTACAACGTGCGTTATCTCATTATGCTTATACCCGAAGTTTGTTTGTTACTTTTACTCAAGTTGAAATGGCCGAAGAATAAGAGTGTCTATGAGTTAAGTTGACTTGCGTGTTTACTCGCGAAACAAAGGATACATCTGTGTCAAAATGATTGCAAGACATCGGATTTTTGTTCATATTCACAAATAAAAAGCTTCACCTGTCCCTGTAAGAATTTATTCTGTCAGGAATGTCTCGCAAATATTAACAAAGTCAACTTATTGAAAAACTTCTATTTGCAACAAGCCACCATTTCACCATGGTATTTTACGTGTATGTTTCTGAATTTCAAGCACTCACTGTAAGCAATAGTTCTTGTAGGACCTTGAGTAGACAAGACCAAATGAAAACAATGGCATATTATCAATACAGGGATAGTTCAATGACAGAACTAAATCTTTCAGTCATCTAACCGTTCTAACATCACTTGTTAGTTTCAGCGTTTTCGAAAAAATACCAAAAAACAACAAAACAAATTTCATCCCTTTTCCAAGTCATCTCATTCCCATTCCCGGTGGAGAGATTACACGCTCTGTTTCCAAAGAGGACGGATATTTACCGGGAACTATACAATGGTCGAGAGATAAGTGACTTGCCAGGTAATTAAAGGTTTTATTTTAATTGCGCTTCCCATGTCATACTTCATATCATCGACCTTCCACCCACCATTACAACACCTTCCACTCGCAACAAAGCAAAACCTCGCCCACTATCATCTTCATGGTCCACTTCGCGACAACCATTATCACGCAGACGGACAAGACACTCTGAACACCAACAGACAACCACAGCATAGATCGACAGTACGCAGGACAGATTCAAGAAGTTACAGCTCACACGAAGAGAGCAGAAATCATTTCCATATTTAAAGGCAACGCCCTCAGGAGAGAAATGATTACCCAAGCCATCGACATCGTAGAGAAACGCCAGCTAACCCACAGCAAAGACACGGAAAAAATGTAAATCAGGCAAGAAGACCAAAGAGGTGTTTAACTGTGGGCTGGTTGGCCACCTCAAAAGAGAGTGCACACAACCCAGACGAAGAGTCAAAAAAATATTAAATGCACAAAACAGTACTTTTGTTTTCAAAGCACCTATAACCAACCTTCATATTCACAAATAAAAAGCTTCACCTGTCCCTGTAAGAATTTATTCTGTCGGGAACGCCTCGCAAATATTAACAAAGTCAACTTATTAGAAAACTTCTATTTCCAACAAGCTAGCATTTCGACATTGTATTTGTTACGTGTATGTTTCTGAATTTTAAGCAGTAAGCAATCTTTCTTGCAGAATCTTGAGTAAACAAGACCAAATGAAAACGATAGCATTTTTTCAATACAGGGATAGTTCAATCACAGTACTAAATCTTCAGTCATCTAACTGTTCTAACATTACTAGTTACTTTTAATGTTTGCCTTTTGCAAGTCATACGATTCCCATTACTGGTGGAGACATTCCACGCTCCATTTAACCAGGTCTGTTTATTTTTATTGTCCTTACTTTCCTTATTTGGTATTAGTCTTCATGCTTAAATTCAATTGTACTTTAGGTAACCGTTACTTCTGAAGATGTATGTTGGAGCATACGAAACGTCAAGCTCACAAAAAGTTTTACAACGTGCGTTATCTCATTATGCTTATACCCGAAGTTTGTTTGTTACTTTTACTCAAGTTGAAATGGCCGAAGAATAAGAGTGTCTATGAGTTAAGTTGACTTGCGTGTTTACTCGCGAAACAAAGGATACATCTGTGTCAAAATGATTGCAAGACATCGGATTTTTGTTCATATTCACAAATAAAAAGCTTCACCTGTCCCTGTAAGAATTTATTCTGTCAGGAATGTCTCGCAAATATTAACAAAGTCAACTTATTGAAAAACTTCTATTTGCAACAAGCCACCATTTCACCATGGTATTTTACGTGTATGTTTCTGAATTTCAAGCACTCACTGTAAGCAATAGTTCTTGTAGGACCTTGAGTAGACAAGACCAAATGAAAACAATGGCATATTATCAATACAGGGATAGTTCAATGACAGAACTAAATCTTTCAGTCATCTAACCGTTCTAACATCACTTGTTAGTTTCAGCGTTTTCGAAAAAATACCAAAAAACAACAAAACAAATTTCATCCCTTTTCCAAGTCATCTCATTCCCATTCCCGGTGGAGAGATTACACGCTCCGTTTCCAAAGAGGACGGATATTTACCGGGAACTATACAATGGTCGAGAGATAAGTGACTTGCCAGGTAATTAAAGGTTTTATTTTAATTGCGCTTCCCATGTCATACTTCATATCATCGACCTTCCACCCACCATTACAACACCTTCCACTCGCAACAAAGCAAAACCTCGCCCACTATCATCTTCATGGTCATCATCTTCATGGTCCACCTCGCGACAACCATTATCACGCAGACGGACAAGACACTGTGAACTCCGACAGACAACCACAGCATAGATCGACAGTACGCAGGACAGATTCAAGAAGTTACAGCTCACACGAAGAGAGCAGAAATCGTTTGCATATTCAAAGGCAACGCCCTCAGGAGAGAAATGATTACCCAAGCCATCGACATCCTAGAGAAACGCCAGCTAACCCACAGCAAAGACACGGACAAAATGTAAATCAGGGAAGAAGACCAAAGAGGTGTTTAACTGTGGGCCGGTTGGCCACCTCAAAAGAGAGTGCACACAACCCAGACGAAGAGTCAAAAAAAATATTAAATGCACAAAACAGTACTTTTGTTTTCAAAGCACCTATAACCAACCTTCATATTCACAAATAAAAACCTTCACCTGTCCCTGTAAGAATTTATTCTGTCGGGAACGCCTCGCAAATATTAACAAAGTCAACTTATTAGAAAACTTCTATTTCCAACAAGCTAGCATTTCGACATTGTATTTGTTACGTGTATGTTTCTGAATTTTAAGCAGTAAGCAATCTTTCTTGCAGAATCTTGAGTAAACAAGACCAAATGAAAACGATGGCATATTTTCAATACAGGGATAGTTCAATCACAGTACTAAATCTTCAGTCATCTAACTGTTCTAACATTACTAGTTACTTTTAATGTTTGCCTTTTGCAAGTCATACGATTCCCATTACTGGTGGAGACATTCCACGCTCCATTTAACCAGGTCTGTTTATTTTTATTGTCCTTACTTTCCTTATTTGGTATTAGTCTTCATGCTTAAATTCAATTGTACTTTAGGTAACCGTTACTTCTGAAGATGTATGTTGGAGCATACGAAACGTCAAGTTCACAAAAAGTTTTACAACGTGCGTTATCTCGTTATGCGTATACCCGAAGTTTGTTTGTTACTTTTACTCAAGTTTAAACGGCCGAAGAATAAGAGTGTCTATGAGTTAAGTTGACTTGCGTGTTTACTCGCGAAACAAAGGATACATCTGTGTCAAAATGATTGCAAGACATCGGATTTTTGTTCATATTCACAAATAAAAAGCTTCACCTGTCCCTGTAAGAATTTATTCTGTCAGGAATGTCTCGCAAATATTAACAAAGTCAACTTATTGAAAAACTTCTATTTGCAACAAGCCACCATTTCACCATGGTATTTTACGTGTATGTTTCTGAATTTCAAGCACTCACTGTAAGCAATAGTTCTTGTAGGACCTTGAGTAGACAAGACCAAATGAAAACAATGGCATATTATCAATACAGGGATAGTTCAATGACAGAACTAAATCTTTCAGTCATCTAACCGTTCTAACATCACTTGTTAGTTTCAGCGTTTTCGAAAAAATACCAAAAAACAACAAAACAAATTTCATCCCTTTTCCAAGTCATCTCATTCCCATTCCCGGTGGAGAGATTACACGCTCCGTTTCCAAAGAGGACGGATATTTACCGGGAACTATACAATGGTCGAGAGATAAGTGACTTGCCAGGTAATTAAAGGTTTTATTTTAATTGTGCTTCCCATGTCATACTTCATATCATCGACCTTCCACCCACCATTACAACACCTTCCACTCGCAACAAAGCAAAACCTCGCCCACTATCATCTTCATGGTCATCATCTTCATGGTCCACTTCGCGACAACCATTATCACGCAGACGGACAAGACACTGTGAACTCCGACAGACAACCACAGCATAGATCGACAGTACGCAGGACAGATTCAAGAAGTTATAGCTCACACGAAGAGAGCAGAAATCGTTTCCATATTCAAAGGCAACGCCCTCAGGAGAGAAATGATTACCCAAGCCATCGACATCCTAGAGAAACGCCAGCTAACCCACAGCAAAGACACGGACAAAATGTAAATCAGGCAAGAAGACCAAAGAGGTGTTTAACTGTGGGCCGGTTGGCCACCTCAAAAGAGAGTGCACACAACCCAGACGAAGAGTCAAAAAAATATTAAATGCACAAAACAGTACTTTTGTTTTCAAAGCACCTATAACCAACCTTCATATTCACAAATAAAAAGCTTCATCTGTCCCTGTAAGAATTTATTCTGTCGGGAACGCCTCGCAAATATTAACAAAGTCAACTTATTAGAAAACTTCTATTTCCAACAAGCTAGCATTTCGACATTGTATTTGTTACGTGTATGTTTCTGAATTTTAAGCAGTAAGCAATCTTTCTTGCAGAATCTTGAGTAAACAAGACCAAATGAAAACGATAGCATTTTTTCAATACAGGGATAGTTCAATCACAGTACTAAATCTTCAGTCATCTAACTGTTCTAACATTACTAGTTACTTTTAATGTTTGCCTTTTGCAAGTCATACGATTCCCATTACTGGTGGAGACATTCCACGCTCCATTTAACCAGGTCTGTTTATTTTTATTGTCCTTACTTTCCTTATTTGGTATTAGTCTTCATGCTTAAATTCAATTGTACTTTAGGTAACCGTTACTTCTGAAGATGTATGTTGGAGCATACGAAACGTCAAGCTCACAAAAAGTTTTACAACGTGCGTTATCTCATTATGCTTATACCCGAAGTTTGTTTGTTACTTTTACTCAAGTTGAAATGGCCGAAGAATAAGAGTGTCTATGAGTTAAGTTGACTTGCGTGTTTACTCGCGAAACAAAGGATACATCTGTGTCAAAATGATTGCAAGACATCGGATTTTTGTTCATATTCACAAATAAAAAGCTTCACCTGTCCCTGTAAGAATTTATTCTGTCAGGAATGTCTCGCAAATATTAACAAAGTCAACTTATTGAAAAACTTCTATTTGCAACAAGCCACCATTTCACCATGGTATTTTACGTGTATGTTTCTGAATTTCAAGCACTCACTGTAAGCAATAGTTCTTGTAGGACCTTGAGTAGACAAGACCAAATGAAAACAATGGCATATTATCAATACAGGGATAGTTCAATGACAGAACTAAATCTTTCAGTCATCTAACCGTTCTAACATCACTTGTTAGTTTCAGCGTTTTCGAAAAAATACCAAAAAACAACAAAACAAATTTCATCCCTTTTCCAAGTCATCTCATTCCCATTCCCGGTGGAGAGATTACACGCTCTGTTTCCAAAGAGGACGGATATTTACCGGGAACTATACAATGGTCGAGAGATAAGTGACTTGCCAGGTAATTAAAGGTTTTATTTTAATTGCGCTTCCCATGTCATACTTCATATCATCGACCTTCCACCCACCATTACAACACCTTCCACTCGCAACAAAGCAAAACCTCGCCCACTATCATCTTCATGGTCCACTTCGCGACAACCATTATCACGCAGACGGACAAGACACTCTGAACACCAACAGACAACCACAGCATAGATCGACAGTACGCAGGACAGATTCAAGAAGTTACAGCTCACACGAAGAGAGCAGAAATCATTTCCATATTTAAAGGCAACGCCCTCAGGAGAGAAATGATTACCCAAGCCATCGACATCCTAGAGAAACGCCAGCTAACCCACAGCAAAGACACGGAAAAAATGTAAATCAGGCAAGAAGACCAAAGAGGTGTTTAACTGTGGGCTGGTTGGCCACCTCAAAAGAGAGTGCACACAACCCAGACGAAGAGTCAAAAAAATATTAAATGCACAAAACAGTACTTTTGTTTTCAAAGCACCTATAACCAACCTTCATATTCACAAATAAAAAGCTTCACCTGTCCCTGTAAGAATTTATTCTGTCGGGAACGCCTCGCAAATATTAACAAAGTCAACTTATTAGAAAACTTCTATTTCCAACAAGCTAGCATTTCGACATTGTATTTGTTACGTGTATGTTTCTGAATTTTAAGCAGTAAGCAATCTTTCTTGCAGAATCTTGAGTAAACAAGACCAAATGAAAACGATAGCATTTTTTCAATACAGGGATAGTTCAATCACAGTACTAAATCTTCAGTCATCTAACTGTTCTAACATTACTAGTTACTTTTAATGTTTGCCTTTTGCAAGTCATACGATTCCCATTACTGGTGGAGACATTCCACGCTCCATTTAACCAGGTCTGTTTATTTTTATTGTCCTTACTTTCCTTATTTGGTATTAGTCTTCATGCTTAAATTCAATTGTACTTTAGGTAACCGTTACTTCTGAAGATGTATGTTGGAGCATACGAAACGTCAAGCTCACAAAAAGTTTTACAACGTGCGTTATCTCATTATGCTTATACCCGAAGTTTGTTTGTTACTTTTACTCAAGTTGAAATGGCCGAAGAATAAGAGTGTCTATGAGTTAAGTTGACTTGCGTGTTTACTCGCGAAACAAAGGATACATCTGTGTCAAAATGATTGCAAGACATCGGATTTTTGTTCATATTCACAAATAAAAAGCTTCACCTGTCCCTGTAAGAATTTATTCTGTCAGGAATGTCTCGCAAATATTAACAAAGTCAACTTATTGAAAAACTTCTATTTGCAACAAGCCACCATTTCACCATGGTATTTTACGTGTATGTTTCTGAATTTCAAGCACTCACTGTAAGCAATAGTTCTTGTAGGACCTTGAGTAGACAAGACCAAATGAAAACAATGGCATATTATCAATACAGGGATAGTTCAATGACAGAACTAAATCTTTCAGTCATCTAACCGTTCTAACATCACTTGTTAGTTTCAGCGTTTTCGAAAAAATACCAAAAAACAACAAAACAAATTTCATCCCTTTTCCAAGTCATCTCATTCCCATTCCCGGTGGAGAGATTACACGCTCTGTTTCCAAAGAGGACGGATATTTACCGGGAACTATACAATGGTTGAGAGATAAGTGACTTGCCAGGTAATTAAAGGTTTTATTTTAATTGCGCTTCCCATGTCATACTTCATATCATCGACCTTCCACCCACCATTACAACACCTTCCACTCGCAACAAAGCAAAACCTCGCTCACTATCATCTTCATGGTCATCATCTTCATGGTCCACTTCGCGACAACCATTATCACGCAGACGGACAAGACACTGTGAACTCCGACAGACAACCACAGCATAGATCGACAGTACGCAGGACAGATTCAAGAAGTTATAGCTCACACGAAGAGAGCAGAAATCGTTTCCATATTCAAAGGCAACGCCCTCAGGAGAGAAATGATTACCCAAGCCATCGACATCCTAGAGAAACGCCAGCTAACCCACAGCAAAGACACGGACAAAATGTAAATCAGGCAAGAAGACCAAAGAGGTGTTTAACTGTGGGCCGGTTGGCCACCTCAAAAGAGAGTGCACACAACCCAGACGAAGAGTCAAAAAAATATTAAATGCACAAAACAGTACTTTTGTTTTCAAAGCACCTATAACCAACCTTCATATTCACAAATAAAAAGCTTCATCTGTCCCTGTAAGAATTTATTCTGTCGGGAACGCCTCGCAAATATTAACAAAGTCAACTTATTAGAAAACTTCTATTTCCAACAAGCTAGCATTTCGACATTGTATTTGTTACGTGTATGTTTCTGAATTTTAAGCAGTAAGCAATCTTTCTTGCAGAATCTTGAGTAAACAAGACCAAATGAAAACGATAGCATTTTTTCAATACAGGGATAGTTCAATCACAGTACTAAATCTTCAGTCATCTAACTGTTCTAACATTACTAGTTACTTTTAATGTTTGCCTTTTGCAAGTCATACGATTCCCATTACTGGTGGAGACATTCCACGCTCCATTTAACCAGGTCTGTTTATTTTTATTGTCCTTACTTTCCTTATTTGGTATTAGTCTTCATGCTTAAATTCAATTGTACTTTAGGTAACCGTTACTTCTGAAGATGTATGTTGGAGCATACGAAACGTCAAGCTCACAAAAAGTTTTACAACGTGCGTTATCTCATTATGCTTATACCCGAAGTTTGTTTGTTACTTTTACTCAAGTTGAAATGGCCGAAGAATAAGAGTGTCTATGAGTTAAGTTGACTTGCGTGTTTACTCGCGAAACAAAGGATACATCTGTGTCAAAATGATTGCAAGACATCGGATTTTTGTTCATATTCACAAATAAAAAGCTTCACCTGTCCCTGTAAGAATTTATTCTGTCAGGAATGTCTCGCAAATATTAACAAAGTCAACTTATTGAAAAACTTCTATTTGCAACAAGCCACCATTTCACCATGGTATTTTACGTGTATGTTTCTGAATTTCAAGCACTCACTGTAAGCAATAGTTCTTGTAGGACCTTGAGTAGACAAGACCAAATGAAAACAATGGCATATTATCAATACAGGGATAGTTCAATGACAGAACTAAATCTTTCAGTCATCTAACCGTTCTAACATCACTTGTTAGTTTCAGCGTTTTCGAAAAAATACCAAAAAACAACAAAACAAATTTCATCCCTTTTCCAAGTCATCTCATTCCCATTCCCGGTGGAGAGATTACACGCTCTGTTTCCAAAGAGGACGGATATTTACCGGGAACTATACAATGGTCGAGAGATAAGTGACTTGCCAGGTAATTAAAGGTTTTTTTTTAATTGCGCTTCCCATGTCATACTTCATATCATCGACCTTCCACCCACCATTACAACACCTTCCACTCGCAACAAAGCAAAACCTCGCCCACTATCATCTTCATGGTCCACTTTGCGACAACCATTATCACGCAGACGGACAAGACACTGTGAACTCCGACAGACAACCACAGCATAGATCGACAGTACGCAGGACAGATTCAAGAAGTTACAGCTCACACGAAGAGAGCAGAAATCGTTTGCATATTCAAAGGCAACGCCCTCAGGAGAGAAATGATTACCCAAGCCATCGACATCCTAGAGAAACGCCAGCTAACCCACAGCAAAGACACGGAAAAAATGTAAATCAGGCAAGAAGACCAAAGAGGTGTTTAACTGTGGGCCGGTTGGCCACCTTAAAAGAGAGTGCACACAACCCAGACGAAGAGTCAAAAAAAATATTAAATGCACAAAACAGTACTTTTGTTTTCAAAGCACCTATAACGAACCTTCATATTCACAAATAAAAAGCTTCACCTGTCCCTGTAAGAATTTATTCTGTAGGGAACGCCTCGCAAATATTAACAAAGTCAACTTATTAGAAAACTTCTATTTCCAACAAGCTAGCATTTCGACATTGTATTTGTTACGTGTATGTTTCTGAATTTTAAGCAGTAAGCAATCTTTCTTGCAGAATCTTGAGTAAACAAGACCAAATGAAAACGATGGCATATTTTCAATACAGGGATAGTTCAATCACAGTACTAAATCTTCAGTCATCTAACTGTTCTAACATTACTAGTTACTTTTAATGTTTGCCTTTTGCAAGTCATACGATTCCCATTACTGGTGGAGACATTCCACGCTCCATTTAACCAGGTCTGTTTATTTTTATTGTCCTTACTTTCCTTATTTGGTATTAGTCTTCATGCTTAAATTCAATTGTACTTTAGGTAACCGTTACTTCTGAAGATGTATGTTGGAGCATACGAAACGTCAAGTTCACAAAAAGTTTTACAACGTGCGTTATCTCGTTATGCGTATACCCGAAGTTTGTTTGTTACTTTTACTCAAGTTGAAACGGCCGAAGAATAAGAGTGTCTATGAGTTAAGTTGACTTGCGTGTTTACTCGCGAAACAAAGGATACATCTGTGTCAAAATGATTGCAAGACATCGGATTTTTGTTCATATTCACAAATAAAAAGCTTCACCTGTCCCTGTAAGAATTTATTCTGTCAGGAATGTCTCGCAAATATTAACAAAGTCAACTTATTGAAAAACTTCTATTTGCAACAAGCCACCATTTCACCATGGTATTTTACGTGTATGTTTCTGAATTTCAAGCACTCACTGTAAGCAATAGTTCTTGTAGGACCTTGAGTAGACAAGACCAAATGAAAACAATGGCATATTATCAATACAGGGATAGTTCAATGACAGAACTAAATCTTTCAGTCATCTAACCGTTCTAACATCACTTGTTAGTTTCACCGTTTTCGAAAAAATACCAAAAAACAACAAAACAAATTTCATCCCTTTTCCAAGTCATCTCATTCCCATTCCCGGTGGAGAGATTACACGCTCCGTTTCCAAAGAGGACGGATATTTACCGGGAACTATACAATGGTCGAGAGATAAGTGACTTGCCAGGTAATTAAAGGTTTTATTTTAATTGTGCTTCCCATGTCATACTTCATATCATCGACCTTCCACCCACCATTACAACACCTTCCACTCGCAACAAAGCAAAACCTCGCCCACTATCATCTTCATGGTCATCATCTTCATGGTCCACTTCGCGACAACCATTATCACGCAGACGGACAAGACACTGTGAACTCCGACAGACAACCACAGCATAGATCGACAGTACGCAGGACAGATTCAAGAAGTTATAGCTCACACGAAGAGAGCAGAAATCGTTTCCATATTCAAAGGCAACGCCCTCAGGAGAGAAATGATTACCCAAGCCATCAACATCCTAGAGAAACGCCAGCTAACCCACAGCAAAGACACGGACAAAATGTAAATCAGGCAAGAAGACCAAAGAGGTGTTTAACTGTGGGCCGGTTGGCCACCTCAAAAGAGAGTGCACACAACCCAGACGAAGAGTCAAAAAAAATATTAAATGCACAAAAGAGTACTTTTGTTTTCAAAGCACCTATAACCAACCTTCATATTCACAAATAAAAAGCTTCACCTGTCCCTGTAAGAATTTATTCTGTCGGGAACGCCTCGCAAATATTAACAAAGTCAACTTATTAGAAAACTTCTATTTCCAACAAGCTAGCATTTCGACATTGTATTTGTTACGTGTATGTTTCTGAATTTTAAGCAGTAAGCAATCTTTCTTGCAGAATCTTGAGTAAACAAGACCAAATGAAAACGATAGCATTTTTTCAATACAGGGATAGTTCAATCACAGTACTAAATCTTCAGTCATCTAACTGTTCTAACATTACTAGTTACTTTTAATGTTTGCCTTTTGCAAGTCATACGATTCCCATTACTGGTGGAGACATTCCACGCTCCATTTAACCAGGTCTGTTTATTTTTATTGTCCTTACTTTCCTTATTTGGTATTAGTCTTCATGCTTAAATTCAATTGTACTTTAGGTAACCGTTACTTCTGAAGATGTATGTTGGAGCATACGAAACGTCAAGCTCACAAAAAGTTTTACAACGTGCGTTATCTCATTATGCTTATACCCGAAGTTTGTTTGTTACTTTTACTCAAGTTGAAATGGCCGAAGAATAAGAGTGTCTATGAGTTAAGTTGACTTGCGTGTTTACTCGCGAAACAAAGGATACATCTGTGTCAAAATGATTGCAAGACATCGGATTTTTGTTCATATTCACAAATAAAAAGCTTCACCTGTCCCTGTAAGAATTTATTCTGTCAGGAATGTCTCGCAAATATTAACAAAGTCAACTTATTGAAAAACTTCTATTTGCAACAAGCCACCATTTCACCATGGTATTTTACGTGTATGTTTCTGAATTTCAAGCACTCACTGTAAGCAATAGTTCTTGTAGGACCTTGAGTAGACAAGACCAAATGAAAACAATGGCATATTATCAATACAGGGATAGTTCAATGACAGAACTAAATCTTTCAGTCATCTAACCGTTCTAACATCACTTGTTAGTTTCAGCGTTTTCGAAAAAATACCAAAAAACAACAAAACAAATTTCATCCCTTTTCCAAGTCATCTCATTCCCATTCCCGGTGGAGAGATTACACGCTCTGTTTCCAAAGAGGACGGATATTTACCGGGAACTATACAATGGTCGAGAGATAAGTGACTTGCCAGGTAATTAAAGGTTTTATTTTAATTGCGCTTCCCATGTCATACTTCATATCATCGACCTTCCACCCACCATTACAACACCTTCCACTCGCAACAAAGCAAAACCTCGCCCACTATCATCTTCATGGTCCACTTCGCGACAACCATTATCACGCAGACGGACAAGACACTCTGAACACCAACAGACAACCACAGCATAGATCGACAGTACGCAGGACAGATTCAAGAAGTTACAGCTCACACGAAGAGAGCAGAAATCATTTCCATATTTAAAGGCAACGCCCTCAGGAGAGAAATGATTACCCAAGCCATCGACATCGTAGAGAAACGCCAGCTAACCCACAGCAAAGACACGGAAAAAATGTAAATCAGGCAAGAAGACCAAAGAGGTGTTTAACTGTGGGCTGGTTGGCCACCTCAAAAGAGAGTGCACACAACCCAGACGAAGAGTCAAAAAAATATTAAATGCACAAAACAGTACTTTTGTTTTCAAAGCACCTATAACCAACCTTCATATTCACAAATAAAAAGCTTCACCTGTCCCTGTAAGAATTTATTCTGTCGGGAACGCCTCGCAAATATTAACAAAGTCAACTTATTAGAAAACTTCTATTTCCAACAAGCTAGCATTTCGACATTGTATTTGTTACGTGTATGTTTCTGAATTTTAAGCAGTAAGCAATCTTTCTTGCAGAATCTTGAGTAAACAAGACCAAATGAAAACGATAGCATTTTTTCAATACAGGGATAGTTCAATCACAGTACTAAATCTTCAGTCATCTAACTGTTCTAACATTACTAGTTACTTTTAATGTTTGCCTTTTGCAAGTCATACGATTCCCATTACTGGTGGAGACATTCCACGCTCCATTTAACCAGGTCTGTTTATTTTTATTGTCCTTACTTTCCTTATTTGGTATTAGTCTTCATGCTTAAATTCAATTGTACTTTAGGTAACCGTTACTTCTGAAGATGTATGTTGGAGCATACGAAACGTCAAGTTCACAAAAAGTTTTACAACGTGCGTTATCTCATTATGCTTATACCCGAAGTTTGTTTGTTACTTTTACTCAAGTTGAAATGGCCAAAGAATAAGAGTGTCTATGAGTTAAGGTGACTTGCGTGTTTACTCGCGAAACAAAGGATACATCTGTGTCAAAATGATTGCAAGACATCGGATTTTTGTTCATATTCACAAATAAAAAGCTTCACCTGTCCCTGTAAGAATTTATTCTGTCAGGAATGCCTCGCAAATATTAACGAAGTCAACTTATTAGAAAACTTCTATTTGCAACAAGCCACCATTTCACCATGGTATTTGTTACGTGTATGTTTCTGAATTTCAAGCACTCACTGTAAGCAATAGTTCTTGTAGGACCTTGAGTAGACAAGACCAAATGAAAACAATAGCATATTATCAATACAAGGATAGTTCAATGACAGAACTAAATCTTTCAGTCATCTAACCGTTCTAACATCACTTGTTAGTTTCAGCGTTTTCGAAAAAATACCAAAAAACAACAAAACAAATTTCATCCCTTTTCCAAGTCATCTCATTCCCATTCCCGGTGGAGAGATTACACGCTCCGTTTCCAAAGACGACGGATATTTACCGGGAACTATACAATGGTCGAGAGATAAGTGACTTGCCAGGTAATTAAAGGTTTTTTTTTAATTGCGCTTCCCATGTCATACTTCATATCATCGACCTTCCACCCACCATTACAACACCTTCCACTCGCAACAAAGCAAAACCTCGCCCACTATCATCTTCATGGTCATCATCTTCATGGTCCACTTCGCGACAACCATTATCACGCAGACGGACAAGACACTGTGAACTCCGACAGACAACCACAGCATAGATCGACAGTACGCAGGACAGATTCAAGAAGTTACAGCTCACACGAAGAGAGCAGAAATCGTTTGCATATTCAAAGGCAACGCCCTCAGGAGAGAAATGATTACCCAAGCCATCGACATCCTAGAGAAACGCCAGCTAACCCACAGCAAAGACACGGACAAAATGTAAATCAGGCAAGAAGACCAAAGAGGTGTTTAACTGTGGGCCGGTTGGCCACCTCAAAAGAGAGTGCACACAACCCAGACGAAGAGTCAAAAAAAATATTAAATGCACAAAACAGTACTTTTGTTTTCAAAGCACCTATAACCAACCTTCATATTCACAAATAAAAACCTTCACCTGTCCCTGTAAGAATTTATTCTGTCGGGAACGCCTCGCAAATATTAACAAAGTCAACTTATTAGAAAACTTCTATTTCTAACAACCTAGCATTTCGACATTGTATTTGTTACGTGTATGTTTCTGAATTTTAAGCAGTAAGCAATCTTTCTTGCAGAATCTTGAGTAAACAAGACCAAATGAAAACGATAGCATATTTTCAATACAGGGATAGTTCAATCACAGTACTAAATCTTCAGTCATCTAACTGTTCTAACATTACTAGTTACTTTTAATGTTTGCCTTTTGCAAGTCATACGATTCCCATTACTGGTGGAGACATTCCACGCTCCATTTAACCAGGTCTGTTTATTTTTATTGTCCTTACTTTCCTTATTTGGTATTAGTCTTCATGCTTAAATTCAATTGTACTTTAGGTAACCGTTACTTCTGAAGATGTATGTTGGAGCATACGAAACGTCAAGTTCACAAAAAGTTTTACAACGTGCGTTATCTCATTATGCTTATACCCGAAGTTTGTTTGTTACTTTTACTCAAGTTGAAATGGCCGAAGAATAAGAGTGTCTATGAGTTAAGTTGACTTGCGTGTTTACTCGCGAAACAAAGGATACATCTGTGTCAAAATGATTGCAAGACATCGGATTTTTGTTCATATTCACAAATAAAAAGCTTCACCTGTCCCTGTAAGAATTTATTCTGTCAGGAATGCCTCGCAAATATTAACAAAGTCAACTTATTAGAAAACTTCTATTTGCAACAAGCCACCATTTCACCATGGTATTTGTTACGTGTATGTTTCTGAATTTCAAGCACTCACTGTAAGCAATAGTTCTTGTAGGACCTTGAGTAGACAAGACCAAATAAAAACAATAGCATATTATCAATACAGGGATAGTTCAATGACAGAACTAAATCTTTCAGTCATCTAACCGTTCTAACATCACTTGTTAGTTTCAGCGTTTTCGAAAAAATACCAAAAAACAACAAAACAAATTTCATCCCTTTTCCAAGTCATCTCATTCCCATTCCCGGTGGAGAGATTACACGCTCCGTTTCCAAAGAGGACGGATATTTACCGGGAACTATACAATGGTCGAGAGATAAGTGACTTGCCAGGTAATTAAAGGTTTTATTTTAATTGCGCTTCCCATGTCATACTTCATATCATCGACCTTCCACCCACCATTACAACACCTTCCACTCGCAACAAAGCAAAACCTCGCCCACTATCATCTTCATGGTCATCATCTTCATGGTCCACTTCGCGACAACCATTATCACGCAGACGGACAAGACACTGTGAACACCGACAGACAACCACAGCATAGATCGACAGTACGCAGGACAGATTCAAGAAGTTACAGCTCACACGAAGAGAGCAGAAATCGTTTGCATATTCAAAGGCAACGCCCTCAGGAGAGAAATGATTACCCAAGCCATCGACATCCTAGAGAAACGCCAGCTAACCCACAGCAAAGACACGGACAAAATGTAAATCAGGCAAGAAGACCAAAGAGGTGTTTAACTGTGGGCCGGTTGGCCACCTCAAAAGAGAGTGCACACAACCCAGACGAAGAGTCAAAAAAAATATTAAATGCACAAAAGAGTACTTTTGTTTTCAAAGCACCTAGAACCAACCTTCATATTCACAAATAAAAAGCTTCACCTGTCCCTGTAAGAATTTATTCTGTCGGGAACGCCTCGCAAATATTAACAAAGTCAACTTATTAGAAAACTTCTATTTCCAACAAGCTAGCATTTCGACATTGTATTTGTTACGTGTATGTTTCTGAATTTTAAGCAGTAAGCAATCTTTCTTGCAGAATCTTGAGTAAACAAGACCAAATGAAAACGATAGCATATTTTCAATACAGGGATAGTTCAATCACAGTACTAAATCTTCAGTCATCTAACTGTTCTAACATTACTAGTTACTTTTAATGTTTGCCTTTTGCAAGTCATACGATTCCCATTACTGGTGGAGACATTCCACGCTCCATTTAACCAGGTCTGTTTATTTTTATTGTCCTTACTTTCCTTATTTGGTATTAGTCTTCATGCTTAAATTCAATTGTACTTTAGGTAACCGTTACTTCTGAAGATGTATGTTGGAGCATACGAAACGTCAAGTTCACAAAAAGTTTTACAACGTGCGTTATCTCATTATGCTTATACCCGAAGTTTGTTTGTTACTTTTACTCAAGTTGAAATGGCCGAAGAATAAGAGTGTCTATGAGTTAAGTTGACTTGCGTGTTTACTCGCGAAACAAAGGATACATCTGTGTCAAAATGATTGCAAGACATCGGATTTTTGTTCATATTCACAAATAAAAAGCTTCACCTGTCCCTGTAAGAATTTATTCTGTCAGGAATGCCTCGCAAATATTAACAAAGTCAACTTATTAGAAAACTTCTATTTGCAACAAGCCACCATTTCACCATGGTATTTGTTACGTGTATGTTTCTGAATTTCAAGCACTCACTGTAAGCAATAGTTCTTGTAGGACCTTGAGTAGACAAGACCAAATGAAAACAATAGCATATTATCAATACAGGGATAGTTCAATGACAGAACTAAATCTTTCAGTCATCTAACCTTTCTAACATCACTTGTTAGTTTCAGCGTTTTCGAAAAAATACCAATTTCATCCCTTTTCCAAGTCATCTCATTCCCATTCCCGGTGGAGAGATTACACGCTCCGTTTCCAAAGACGACGGATATTTACCAGGAACTATACAATGGTCGAGAGATAAGTGACTTGCCAGGTAATTAAAGGTTTTATTTTAATTACGCTTCTCATGTCATACTTCATATCATCGACCTTCCACCCACCATTACAACACCTTCCACTCGCAACAAAGCAAAACCTCGCCCACTATCATCTTCATGGTCATCATCTTCATGGTCCACTTCGCGACAACCATTATCACGCAGACGGACAAGACACTCTGAACACCGACAGACAACCACAGCATAGATCGACAGTACGCAGGACAGATTCAAGAAGTTACAGCTCACACGAAGAGAGCAGAAATCGTTTGCATATTCAAAGGCAACGCCCTCAGGAGAGAAATGATTACCCAAGCCATCGACATCCTAGAGAAACGCCAGCTAACCCACAGCAAAGACACGGACAAAATGTAAATCAGGAAAGAAGACCAAAGAGGTATTTAACTGTGGGCTGGTTGGCCACCTCAAAAGAGAGTGCACACAACCCAGACGAAGAGTCAAAAAAAATATTAAATGCACAAAACAGTACTTTTGTTTTCAAAGCACCTATAACCAACCTTCATATTCACAAATAAAAAGCTTCACCTGTCCCTGTAAGAATTTATTCTGTCGGGAACGCCTCGCAAATATTAACAAAGTCAACTTATTAGAAAACTTCTATTTCCAACAAGCTAGCATTTCGACATTGTATTTGTTACGTGTATGTTTCTGAATTTTAAGCAGTAAGCAATCTTTCTTGCAGAATCTTGAGTAAACAAGACCAAATGAAAACGATAGCATTTTTTCAATACAGGGATAGTTCAATCACAGTACTAAATCTTCAGTCATCTAACTGTTCTAACATTACTAGTTACTTTTAATGTTTGCCTTTTGCAAGTCATACGATTCCCATTAATGGTGGAGACATTCCACGCTCCATTTAACCAGGTCTGTTTATTTTTATTGTCCTTACTTTCCTTATTTGGTATTAGTCTTCATGCTTAAATTCAATTGTACTTTAGGTACCTGTTACTTCTGAAGATGTATGTTGGAGCATACGAAACGTCAAGTTCACAAAAAGTTTTACAACGTGCGTTATCTCATTATGCTTATACCCGAAGTTTGTTTGTTACTTTTACTCAAGTTGAAATGGCCGAAGAATAAGAGTGTCTATGAGTTAAGTTGACTTGCGTGTTTACTCGCGAAACAAAGGATACATCTGTGTCAAAATGATTGCAAGACATCGGATTTTTGTTCATATTCACAAATAAAAAGCTTCACCTGTCCCTGTAAGAATTTATTCTGTCAGGAATGCCTCGCAAATATTAACAAAGTCAACTTATTAGAAAACTTCTATTTGCAACAAGCCACCATTTCACCATGGTATTTGTTACGTGTATGTTTCTGAATTTCAAGCACTCACTGTAAGCAATAGTTCTTGTAGCACCTTGAGTAGACAAGACCAAATGAAAACAATAGCATATTATCAATACAGGGATAGTTCAATGACAGAACTAAATCTTTCAGTCATCTAACCTTTCTAACATCACTTGTTAGTTTCAGCGTTTTCGAAAAAATACCAATTTCATCCCTTTTCCAAGTCATCTCATTCCCATTCCCGGTGGAGAGATTACACGCTCCGTTTCCAAAGACGACGGATATTTACCGGGAACTATACAATGGTCGAGAGATAAGTGACTTGCCAGGTAATTAAAGGTTTTATTTTAATTACGCTTCTCATGTCATACTTCATATCATCGACCTTCCACCCACCATTACAACACCTTCCACTCGCAACAAAGCAAAACCTCGCCCACTATCATCTTCATGGTCATCATCTTCATGGTCCACTTCGCGACAACCATTATCACGCAGACGGACAAGACACTCTGAACACCGACAGACAACCACAGCATAGATCGACAGTACGCAGGACAGATTCAAGAAGTTACAGCTCACACGAAGAGAGCAGAAATCGTTTGCATATTGAAAGGCAACGCCCTCAGGAGAGAAATGATTACCCAAGCCATCGACATCCTAGAGAAACGCCAGCTAACCCACAGCAAAGACACGGACAAAATGTAAATCAGGAAAGAAGACCAAAGAGGTATTTAACTGTGGGCTGGTTGGCCACCTCAAAAGAGAGTGCACACAACCCAGACGAAGAGTCAAAAAATATATTAAATGCACAAAACAGTACTTTTGTTTTCAAAGCACCTATAACCAACCTTCATATTCACAAATAAAAAGCTTCACCTGTCCCTGTAAGAATTTATTCTGTCGGGAACGCCTCGCAAATATTAACAAAGTCAACTTATTAGAAAACTTCTATTTCCAACAAGCTAGCATTTCGACATTGTATTTGTTACGTGTATGTTTCTGAATTTTAAGCAGTAAGCAATCTTTCTTGCAGAATCTTGAGTAAACAAGACCAAATGAAAACGATAGCATTTTTTCAATACAGGGATAGTTCAATCACAGTACTAAATCTTCAGTCATCTAACTGTTCTAACATTACTAGTTACTTTTAATGTTTGCCTTTTGCAAGTCATACGATTCCCATTAATGGTGGAGACATTCCACGCTCCATTTAACCAGGTCTGTTTATTTTTATTGTCCTTACTTTCCTTATTTGGTATTAGTCTTCATGCTTAAATTCAATTGTACTTTAGGTAACCGTTACTTCTGAAGATGTATGTTGGAGCATACGAAACGTCAAGTTCACAAAAAGTTTTACAACGTGCGTTATCTCATTATGCTTATACCCGAAGTTTGTTTGTTACTTTTACTCAAGTTGAAATGGCCGAAGAATAAGAGTGTCTATGAGTTAAGTTGACTTGCGTGTTTACTCACGAAACAAAGGATACATCTGTGTCAAAATGATTGCAAGACATCGGATTTTTGTTCATATTCACAAATAAAAAGCTTCACCTGTCCCTGTAAGAATTTATTCTGTCAGGAATGCCTCGCAAATATTAACAAAGTCAACTTATTAGAAAACTTCTATTTGCAACAAGCCACCATTTCACCATGGTATTTGTTATGTGTATGTTTCTGAATTTCAAGCACTCACTGTAAGCAATAGTTCTTGTAGGACCTTGAGTAGACAAGACCAAATGAAAACAATAGCATATTATCAATACAGGGATAGTTCAATGACAGAACTAAATCTTTCAGTCATCTAACCGTTCTAACATCACTTGTTAGTTTCAGCGTTTTCGAAAAAATACCAATTTCATCCCTTTTCCAAGTCATCTCATTCCCATTCCCGGTGGAGAGATTACACGCTCCGTTTCCAAAGACGACGGATATTTACCGGGAACTATACAATGGTCGAGAGATAAGTGACTTGCCAGGTAATTAAAGGTTTTATTTTAATTACGTTTCCCATGTCATACTTCATATCATCGTCCTTCCACCCACCATTACAACACCTTCCACTCGCAACAAAGCAAAACCTCGCCCACTATCATCTTCATGGTCATCATCTTCATGGTCCACTTCGCAACAACCATTATCACGCAGACGGACAAGACACTCTGAACACCGACAGACAACCACAGCATAGATCGACAGTACGCAGGACAGATTCAAGAAGTTACAGCTCACACGAAGAGAGCAGAAATCGTTTGCATATTGAAAGGCAACGCCCTCAGGAGAGAAATGATTACCCAAGCCATGGATATCCTAGAGAAACGCCAGCTAACCCACAGCAAAGACACGGACAAAATGTAAATCAGGCAAGAAGACCAAAGAGGTGTTTAACTGTGGGCCGGTTGGCTACCTCAAAAGAGAGTGCACACAACCCAGATGAAGAGTCAAAAAAAATATTAAATGCACAAAACAGTACTTTTGTTTTCAAAGCACCTATAACCAACCTTCATATCCACCTGTCCCTGTAAGAATTTATTCTCTCGGGAACGCCTCGAGAATATTAACAAAGTCAACTTATTAGAAAACTGCATGTCTGGGACTGTGTAAAAGAGGAATTCTTGGTATGTGAGTACTCAGTAGCTGTATTGGCGGGAAATCATATCATACTTGTGTGCGTACCAGTATCAGAGCGACATTAAATGCTGGGAGTAATGAACGATTTTAATCTGAAGAAGAAATCATTACACGAAATAAATGTTACCTTATTTTCTTAAAAGAGTGGAACGTTAACATTTCATAGACAAAACGATAAAGATATCAGCGGTCACGTTTGGGTTGCAGTAGCAATTGCGTGATATCTGAACAGTTTTTCACGTGGTAAACAAAGATCTCTGGGTTAATTGAAAACAGATAACACGCGCTATAGTAGAAGGTGGTTGTAGGTTGTTACTATTCCCAAAAGAGGGGCGGCGTTTATTGCGCAGATATGTCGTACTACGTTTATGATGGAGTTTATCGATAGAGAGGCTGAAGCATCTAGCTTCTGTGATGAGAATGATGGCCGTTGCAGTACAAGTGAGAGTTTGAGCGCACGATATGTGAGGCAAGTTTACTTCATTACTTATAGTCAAGCAAACAGAGACATTGTCCCCACATGCGAAGCTTTCGCGCATATTGTTTTAGACACATTTGAGAATGCAGTTCCTAAGTCCAATTGTACAGTTATCGATTGGGTCTGTAGTCAGGAGAGTCATGTTGGCCGTGAAACTGAGTGCTCGGAGACGCTGGCTGCGTGTGAGAAACTATATTGACCAGGAGTACGGAGTGAAAGTGAACTTTAGCGACAGACATGAGAATTATGACACTGCCTGGAGGTATACAACGAAGGAAGATACATGTAGTTTAGCTGTACATTCAACGAATCATCCTGATCTGGAGAATAATGGGGCACGGATAACGACCAAGGCAAGTACCGCGTTTCGGGCGAGTTGGGTCGCGAATGGTGCCGACGGTGAGATCGGGAGCCCCTGTGTTGAGGGTTGCGGTGGCAGATGGCTGGAGATGGCTGGGCAGGTTTTGCAGCGTAATGACAATAGCCTCAATGACTTTTTGCAGGCAGTCAGAAATGTTTTGGAGCAAGGCCGTGGCAAGTATAGGAATGTCTTTTTGAAAGGACCCGTGAATTGCGGTAAAACGTTTCTTCTGAACCCGTTAAATATCGTGTTCAGAACTTTCACAAACCCTGCTACCACGACATTTGCCTGGCTCGGCGCAGAAACAGCAGAAGTTATATTTCTCAATGATTTCCCCTGGTGTTCTCAGATCATACCATGGCACGACTTATTACTGCTCTTGGAGGGGCAGAAAGTCCATCTACCAGCCCCAAAAAGTCATTTTTGTCAGGACATCGAGTTTGCCTCGGATATGCCTATTTTTTGCACAAGTAAAGAAGAACTGAGTTTGGTGAGAGGAGGAGTGCTTGACGAAAGGGAATCACAAATGATGAGAGTTCGGTGGAAGGTTTTGCCTTCCACAACCAAATTCCCGAGGAGGAACAACAGATTATCCCTAGTTGCCCTCATAGTTTTGTGGAACTGATCTTGCCGCAAGTCTAGTGTACAGATGGTGTCACTGTTCAACGGGTCACCATACTTTGCAGATACTTTTTTCAAAATTCCCCTTGCATATACAATGCAACACTAAAGGACAAGAACGTGGTGATTTTACTTAAGTGAAACTGCTTATTTTCATTCCATGTTGATACATGTGGGACGAGTTATTTAGATTTGGAGCATGGTGACACAGTTGTTTGCTTAATAAACAAACGAAAACATCTTTATTGAATTATACGATGGTGACCCGTAGACACGTGAGGTACAACGTCTTCTTTTGGGGTTCTAAGGGCAGGTTTTAAGTCGTTTGATATGACTTGCCCGTTATACTTCTCCTCCATCATTTGTGGCCAAGTATTCTGTTGTATTACTAGTTCTTAAGCGACGTATTTTGTTAAAAACATTCCGAACCGGATGTCACCATTTGCTGCAAAGTGAATTAACATCGCGTGTAAACATTCTAAGACTTTTAAATGTCACACCTGCTTCTCCAATGATGTTGTAAAAGTTATTTGTGTTTTGCTCGCCCAAAAGCTGCCTATATGATCTCTCATGTCTTTAAATCTTTCTCCCGCAGTTAAAATATACCTTGTATGACTTTCATATGTTCACTTGCACATAAAAAAAAACTAGATACATAACACACCAAAAACGTTTGATAATTAAATTATTATCGATTAGCATTAAAATTTAAATGAACTCTCATAATGATCAGCCCCTACGAAATAGGCTACCCAAATCTATAATTTTTTTTCTACGTTAAGGACCCACTTGTTTCTTGTCAAGCCACAAGAAAAATTATAATTTCTCTAATAACGATGTTCTCTCTAGGATATGTTGCTGATCTGAAAGCGAGTGTTGCACGGATTCTTGAGGGAATTGACAGCTGTGTCTTAGAAAGAGCTGCTGCACCTCAATCACTGTCATCGGATTTTTAGCGGCCAGATAAGCTGGCTGCTATAAATGCCTTCATATCAAGGTTTAAGAACAGTTAAGTTACCCAAAAAGACGTAGCAGGAAAAGGCTTCTTCCATTGTTTTGAAAATGATGTAAATCAATCTATTGGCTCCTTGCTCTTTATAGGAAAGACCAACAAGGCTAATGTCTTCACTAGCAATATTTGCTACCCTTTTCAGTCCCAACTACAGTACAATACTACAAGAATTTTCCCTTTCTCATTGCCAGTTTAACTTGTTTCAAATTTAAAGCATGTAGTAGAATAGCTTTAAGTTTATGAATTTCATCATTGTTGAAATTGCCTTAATATGGTACATTTGTAATTTATTTCAGTGAAGGAGAACCTGTTGGGGGTAACTACTTGGTGTAGGCACTCACATAATGGTCCAGGTAGTTATACTCAAATTTAAACTACAGAACAGTACTATAAATTTATACAGTTACCCCAACGTAAAAATGAAAGCTGACCACAAGCAAACTGCAGTGAAACTAACTGCAAGCAAAATTGGCACTCATGTAATGGCCTGGATAGTCACAGCCTACACCAAGTAGTCGATCAACACCCCCAGGAGTAAAACCACTGCACAAAGTGGATTTGTACACTTCAAGTACACTTGAAATTAATAACGTAAAAATTATTACAAATAATTTTCATCCTACCATTGAAGACAACGTATCATCTGTAAGTTGAATACCAATAATCTTGAATAAGTCAGAATATGTTACGATTATTTTAAAGGTAGAACAAAAATCATCTATGAGAAGAAATGTTCGAATTAAACACAAAGTCTTCGGTCAATTTATTTGTCTACTCGTCGGGAAATCAAAATCCTTCAAACACAATATCATCTTCAATTCCTGGGGGTGGAAAGTGTGCCCGAATGCAACAAACTGCACATGAAGGGAGAACCACTCTTATTTGCTTCCCCAACAGTCCCCAGCACCACCTTGCCAGCTGCCTGTAGGCTATGTGCCTCTTCTGTTTGTGATCTGGACCCTCATATGCATCGGTATACTGCTGTTTATATTGATACCATTCCGTTTGAAGAACCCACCGATTCAAGCAAAACCCTAAACCCTGGATGTTGCGTAATGCACAGCGGGGGCTCGCCAAGTCCTTCAGCCTCGACCGCTTTGTTGTTTTTTGCCACCACAGAGTCAATTTCAGAACAACATACGCATTCAACCACTCTAGTCAGTCGCTGGCAATTCCCACAAGCACACCTAAGTCGACATTCTGATGTAAGGTGTCGTAAGGTTTCACCGTAAGACGTTGTTATAAGCTAATTTTCCAATAACACTTCTCGCATGCCAAATTTATCGATTATAAAACTGCCAGCTTATTGTGCACTCCAAATGCAGAAAGAAAGGAAAAGTCTACGTGACAAGGAAACTTTATTACTATCTTTTATTCTCTTCAATTTAAAGATTATAAAAGTTGACAATAAAACAAGCTCATTCGTGAGACGATTTGAAGCTTACCAGTCTGTGTTTTGTAAGCGCTGGAATGTCTCCTCCTCGCTGGTCTCCTTCGAATCTGTACCTTCGCTGGCTTCGCTGTCATAAGGCTCAAAGAGGTATGGTTGGGTGCCTGCACAATCGGCTAAAGCAATTTCGTCGGCACTTTCACAAGAAGAAGACACCGACGAAGAAAAACTGCGCGAATCGTCCAAATCCATAGCTCACTTGTTTTCAGTTTGAGCCGTAAAGCAAAACACACGAGTTCTCACTTCTACGTCATTGATCATGTGTTCACTTTTAAGAGAGTTTCACTTCTGGTCTTCGAAAAAGGGTAAAATTGGGCTTTCGAGCACGGTTTTTTCTCTTTGAACCTTGGATTCTTCTCAGTTTTCGTCATTTTTCAGATATAATGGGGCAAATACTACCTTTTAAGAAAAACTTCATCTGAGGCATAGAGTATCCCTTTAATGATTATTCTTGTTTAAGTATGAAAGACATCCCAAGTGATGCGACTTGTACAAGTTAACCCCAGTCTTGGCATGTTCCCAGAGCAACCTCTATCTGCCCATTGCCTGTAATGGAAACTCATTATGCTCGATCAGAAACTGACCAAAATGGAGAAAGGTCAAGAGATCCAGTCAGGTGCAAACTGTATGACGCGAGAGGACCAACATGCAAAGACAACATGTGATGAATCAGGTCGTTCACCTAAACCAAAAAGAAACACCTCCTCCTCCATTTTCTTATTTGTTAAGTGATCAAGAGCCTGGTTTGTTAATAAACACAGTGTTTGGAAATTTACCCCTTGGTGCTTGCCTTGCATATCAGCTACAAGATTATGGTCGACCCAACAAAACCTTTTTGACAAACTACTCTGGGGGGACTTCTCCTCGAGACAGTCCAGTCCCCAGATGTCTTGAATTTCCTCACATTCCACATGTTGATGTGGTACCCTTTGATTTAAATGAAATTGGAGCTTTAGACCAAACTAAATTAATTGACTTTTTTATTCATGTACTTATTGACTTAAAGGAAGCTCATGCTTTAGAGAGAAGAACTGTCTTGCAGGGTGAATCTCCTGAGTGGCTTGACCAACACAACTGCAGACTCACTGCCTCCAATTTTGGTAAAGTTTACGTCTGAGTTCAAAGTCCATCAGAAGCCATGTTGAAGAATATTTTTAAAGCAAAAGATTTGACCAATGTAAGAGCAATTTCGCATGGCAAAGTAAAGGAAAAAATCGCCAGGACCATATATGCCAAAAAAATGCAAAAGAAAGTACCTGGTTTTGCAGTATTTGATGCTGGACTATCAGTTTATCCATCTTTCCCTTACCTTGGAGCACGTCCTGATGGAAAGGTGTTTGATCCATCTACAGGTTCTAAGTATGGTTTACTTGAAATAAAGTGCCCTTTTTCAAAAAGAGGTGAAACATTAGACCAAGCAGCTGCTGATCCAAACTTTTATCTTGAAAAGGTTGGAGAGAAATTTTACCTCAAGAAGGAGCACACCTGTGGATATTATGCTCAAGTGCAAGGACAGTTGGCCCTTACTGGTTTAAAATGGTGTGATTTTTGCATTTAATTTTCAGACTCAAATGAAATGTGTATTGACAGAATTTATTTTGATACATACCACTGGGCAAATAAGCTTTTGCCAAAACTATCAGAATTTTATTTGCATCATGCACTGCAATTCCTTGTTGGAAGAGCAAGACCAATCAACAGTTGTTCACATAGTAAAGAAGATACCATTCTTGTGAACAGTATTCAGACAGTTTAACATGCATTATGACAAATTTATTAACCTTATGAGTGGTATGCTCTTCAATGTCAACATAGTGTGAAACACAACCAATCAATCAGTTAACACAGATAAGCATTACTGTAAGCACAATACATCTGTACCTGTTCATTGCTAGGCTGCAAAATCTATTACATGTTTTGCTTGAAATCAATAATAATCAGTTCGAGTGATTTCCAGAACCTGAGTGCCTCCCTGATTCAGAACAGAAAAGGAATTTGAGCATACATTTTTGCAGACACCAACTGCAAGGCAAAGACTAGAAAATAAACTTCCATCTCTAAAACAGGCTAAACACATTTGAATATTATTTGCACTGATCCTCACACTTACATGTACCTTCAGTGTTGGTTTGAGTCAGGCAAGCACTGGGTTCTGGAAATTGGAGAGAAGGCATGCCACTGACCATATTTGATTTAAACTACCAAACATAGTTACAGAAATTATGGACTGAAATATGCGAAACCTTCTTGTCTTACAAATAGCCCTCTCCACATGAATTCTATGCCTTGCCACAGTCTGTGTTTTAATGACGTCATCTTCTCCAAATCCAACCTCATCTTTAAGATAGGGAGGAATATTTAGTTTCAGATCAAGTTTTTTCAAGTCATTTTGGATATCAAAACCCTTGTCTGCCATGATTGAATCTCCCTTTTTAATTTCCCCTGACATTACTTTCTGTCTTAGAATTTCTAAAAATCCAGATCTTTCCACAATTTGTTTGTCACTAATAGCACCTTCATAAAGTTGAGAAATATACATAATCCCCCCCCCCCCCTTTAGCATCAACACCAAGGAGGCATTTCATTGTAGTGTGAGATTTGTAGGTGCTGTAAGTCTCTGAGTGTTTCTGAAAAGCACTAGGAACTTGAATTTTAAGTTCTGTTGCATCAATGATCACAATGTTGTTTGGGTACTTTTCTAAGAACTCTCCAGGTGAGTTATTCAAAATAATATCTCTATGGAGCCATATTTTGGGAATCCCAAGTGTTACATACAGGTAGTTAATCCAGGTAAGGAATATATTAACTACTGTGCTCTCTGTAACATAAATCCTTTCTGCAAGATCAATAGTTGAAAGACCCATTCTCAGTTTCATCAATACAAGAAGGTATTCATCCTCCACTGACAGAAGGCCTTGTCAAGGTGGTGTTGTCCTGTTCCTCATCATTATTAAATCCATCTTGATCATCCTTACCACACTCAAACAGTTTCTCTGTGTCAATGACAATTGATTTTCTCGTTGCAGTATCCCAGTAAATCGGCATTTTTCTATCTAGATTTGGCAACAAAAATTGCAAAGTATTCACGAATTCACCATGACTGTTAAATCCAGTGAAATGTGTAAACAATTTGGCTTCTTTCTTTGGGATTGTACATTTGGAAAGTAGGTGGGATACAGAAAATTTATGTAAACAGGGAATTCTAAGATGTTCATCTAATTTGCTACATATGTTTGTGTCTTTCGAGAAATAAGTTCTTCGCCAGTCCTGGTAGAGACAACAATGTCACCTTCTCCTTTAGATGCTGTATCCGTTATTCTTCTTCTTCAGTTCTGCTTTGATTCAGCTTTTCTAAAGCGAACCTCTTCACCGGTTGAACCTTCTCCAGCTTATCTTTATTCCATGAAAAAATCGAAGGAATTGCATTGGCCTTCAATTGCTTTTTGCCAGAGTATGGATTAATAAAATCATCTGATGTAAAGTGTTCGCTGCAGATCTTGGTATGGCGATTGACATTGAAATATCGTGGATCTCTTTTCATTTTCGTGATCCAAACGGAGAGAAGACTTTTAGAATTTAACGGCAATCCATGAAAAGAAAGATCCTTCCATTTAGCAGAGCTGTTTTGGCAGCCTCCAGCGCAGCAAAACTGTGGCATCGCGGGCTTATTTTTCTGTAAATGTCAATACGAACGCACGTGTTTAGGTTGTTGTTGTACCCAATTCAAGTCACATGACGCCCGCGTGTGAGGTAGCCGAATTTGTCTGTTACTTAGGCTACACAACGCACTTAATGATGACCCAGAACAGTTATAGTAACCCATCCTTGACAAACATCTTGAGTTTGAAGTTTCACAATCGCTATTCTCAAATTCAAGCTTACATTTCTGTTCACATAATTTTGAACATTTTTAGTGGTACAACTGTTCTTCCCGTTTCCTCTCAACAAACTCCATTGCATCTTCATCTGTACCAGCAAGGTGCTGCCCTCCATCAGTTTTCTTAAATGACCATTTCTCACGAATTCCAAGGTCGTCAAGCGCCTCTTCCAGTTGCTGTTTTGGCAGACAAACGACCAATTGATCCACTGAGTGAAAAGAGAGCAGTATGTGTTTAGTTATTGACTAAAAAAACCTGTGGAAGAAAATTGTTTGGAAAAGACTGGTAAGGGCCAGCTTTAAAAGGATAATGTTGGAAGCATTGAATGATTTTTATCCTTTTCAAAAGCAATGTGCTTGTAAATGTGAATTTTAAAGGGCAAAGTTGTAAAAGTTTTAGGATTATTTACACAAGCCTTACAAACTTATCAGCTTGTGAATAAACAGTATAAAATATCACCGAAACAATACCTATAATATTCTCTAATATTCATTAAAGAACAAAATAATTCCAAATCTCAAAGCAAAACAACTCAGCTATGTATACCTGATCACATCTTATTGGAACGAATGTACAAATTTGCTTTGAGTTTCGGAACCTTTTTTCTTTCAAGTTAACATATCTTCCCCATGAATAACTTATCCACTGAGGAATAATACTATATATAAAATTGCTAATAAATGTACAAAATGCATTATTTTTTTAATCAAAGTTTGTGCTTCTTCTTTTGGTAGTAAAAACAAGGATAGTCGATACCACAGTTTATTAGTGTTAACAGCTAAAGCAACTGAAGAGAACATTTTAATATTGCAATGGCCAATTTTCCTGACATAATTCACCAGAACCTCCCTGAACACTGAGTTTAATCACAGGCAAAAGTTATTTACAAAGCACATCTTCAGATTCTTAAAAGACAGTTGAACACAGTTTGGACAGCAAGGTAATTGCAAAAACCATGAAAAAAGTACCACAACTTCAAAAAGGGCTGACGGTAACAGGGAATGTAGGGGAATTTGCTTCATTAACTGCAGAAGCAAATTCTGGTTTAAAACCCTGCTTGGACGTGGAGGGGGGGGGGGGGGGCGGCTTCTGGGCCTTTGCTTTTACAAGACTATGTTCAACTACCTTAGGGCATATTTCTAGGATCGGATCGGGGAGTTGGGCCAGTGGCCGATATATTCGTTGCCGGATACTGGTCTGATTTCGTGCAGGCAGAAAGGAACGACCTGCACAAATAATGGATTTGCTCTCTATGATTGATGCGCAGGCGATGTAATCGCAGTGGATGACAAGTCAGGTCTTGGTTGTCTTCAACCCCATCAGGAAGCTGGTCAAAGGATGTCAACTGATCCTCATCTCTGAACCTTTCATTCAGTGTCCAATAATAGAATGGAAGGTCTGGCGACATTCTCTTTGTAAACTCCCTAAAAGTTGCCAAAATAAGTAATCATTATTGTCTAGTCCAAGTTCATTCTTGCATAATGTTGGCCATGTACTGGACTTTTTTTTATGTACAAATACATTATAGATGAAATGTGTTGATGTTGCTTGTTAGCATTCTACATGTTCAACATTACTATTACATCTTACTGTAAGTAAAAATAGAACAGTCGAACGAGTGGGTCAAAAAATGCCTTCAATGTTATGTGAATCTTCAAATGTTTTTGAAAATTTTCAAAGGGACAAACTTACTGAAAAAACAAATACTGACACCAGTGCACACACCTTACAATGTTTCTCTATCCTGATTTAAACTGCTTCAGAGTGAAAATGACACCAAGAATCCTGTGGAAAAAGGCAATGATGGCCTCTACGTCATCCGTTGAGCCTACCCTTGGATGTTCCTCATATACAATCTCATTGTTGACACCTTCGAAATTCCATACTTTCTATATTGGTTGTCACAGCCACTACCGTTTCACATGAAAAGCCACATATTTCCTTTACAGGCCTAAAAAGACAAAAACCAAACAAGCAAATTACACAATTAATAAAATAACTGAGGTAGTATGCGTGCTTTGATTTGCTGAGAGGAGTGTTTGCATGAGAGTATGTAGACATGGTTGTGGCATCAAGATGTTTTGCTTTTCGCGCGCTAATCATGCAAGCACGAATTTGAGTTTACGAGTTCACAACTCGACAGTTATGCATAACTATCTCGAATTTTCCCAACCCCTCTCGTCTTTATATTGGGCTATGCAAACATGGAAAACGTTTTCTGTTGCTTAAAGGATTCCAGGGGAGAAATACATGTACACTTAAGATTTAGTTCAAAGATGACATATGTGGGCCGTAGCGCATGACAGTAATTGTCAAATGCCACACAGATACATGTAGTAAAACCAGTGTGGGAAGACTGAAGAAACCCACAAAGTCATGAAAGGAAATAAACCTCATTTTTCAAAATACCTGTTGATGTCAATGGATCTGACGTCATAAAGTTCCCTATGCAAAGGCATCCACTCTTCTAAAATTAAGTTCAGCATTGCATAATTTTTTTTCCAACGTTCAAGCTGTGAGATGGCACGCCCATCTGCGGCCTCATGCCAGTCAGCTACAATTTGTACATATCTCGCTTCCATCTCATAACCATGTTCCCTCAAAAACTTTGGAACCAAAAATGATAACATCCTCTCGGCATCTTGCACTGACTGTTTTCGTTCACCTCTCAGGGCCGCAAGTGTCAATCCAGTTGTCGAATCACGTACAGCATCATCAAATCCCTGAAAATTCATCCCTTCAGGGCCTTTTTCTCTCGTATGTTTCCATATGCGCTTCAATATGTGGCAATGGTCTTCACGTTCATGGAAAAAATCATTAGTTATAGCATCTTTTTCAGGAACGTACATGTGGCAAGTGAAGTCAACACCCTCCCTTTGTAGCTCTACAATTCTGTGTCGGTAGCGGCAGGTTGCCACAAAAGATCTTAATTTATCGGCCAAACTTTCACGGGTACTGGGTATGAAGGGGTAAGGTGTATAACCTTCTGAAACCAGGGAGCCCCTTACACTGGTGACAGCATCTTCCCATGTAAGGCCATCCCTTGCTTGCAGCTGATGCAGTTCCTCAATTATCTCTTTCGGGATTGTAACGTCTCTCCTAGCAACAACTGGGGAGCCATCTAATGCTTCTTTGTCAAAAGAAAGATACAAAGTGTGTAAAATGACCTTTCCTAAGGTAACAAAGTTTTCTGAGACGGAAAAATTAGGAGTAATGATTTTTACCAATAAAGAAACAGTGGCGATATAAAACATTTAGCGCTCGGTATTCAACATCAAACTATTTTGGAAAAAATCAGCACTGTATAGTGACCAAAACGCCCCAAAATAAAGTAAACAGTTGTGTTAACATGCACTGGTTTAATTGGCCTACATTGGAAAACTTCCAAATGAGAAATTAATTATCCCACATTAATAATGATAACAATGAAACATATGCTTTCACTTTTATTTATTAGTCACCTCCTGTCTTTTTCAGCATTGAAGCCAATGTCTGCTCACTTTGTCGACTAACACTTTCCTTGGCATCGTGGATGATCTGCCATATGTGTAGTGGCCGAGTTGAACCCTGGGTCCGGAGACTGTTAAACTCGCTGTCACTAACAGCACCTACCAGAATGTTCAACCAACATGTGAAATACAAACAGTGCTGCATTCTGCATTTAGTGGAAAACGCCACCAATATAGTTTAACACATAAGAATGATAAGTCAACAAAAGGAATAATTGTGCTGCAATGAGGTGTCAATGTTCAAAGTAATGAAAGAAAATGAGAACTACTTTAACAGCCCTTTGATAATCTTTAAACATAGGAATATAATCTCATGTAACGTACCAACTGCCTTTAAATCCAACTCCATCATTTTAGACTTTATGGCATCAGTCATATCTCTGACATACTGGTCTTTGATGCTTTTGTACGGGATGTATTGAACTGGCAGAGCATATGGTTTCTTGTTTCGCCGCTCATCACTCACCAAAAACAAAAGAACATGGGTTGCCCCAGGTTCCTGAGGTACGTTAAAGCATCATGTTCAACATTTTGTAAGGCTGTGACAACATCCTTCTCCCTTGGGGCTTGCTGGCACAGACATGCTTTCATTGTTTCATATTTCTCAATGAAACACTGTGCTTGCTGCAACAGCGTGTTGAATTCTACCCTCTCCCACCAAAGAGCCTTCGACAACTCTTGGGATGTATTCGGGGCATTAATTTTTTTTGGTATATGTGTCTTGAGCAGCAACAAGGCCATCAACAAGCAACGTAACATCCACATGGAGACAATCAAGAAGCTTTTGTAACCTTGCCATGAGATGATCTTTACTTGATAAAAGGTCACTGGCTTTACAAAGAGACTTTCTTTGCTCGTATTCTTGGTGCAGCAGGGCTACTCTCTGATCACCCAAGTCAATGTCGCCATTCCACTGACCCTTTACTGACTCTTGCAAAGCAACCTTGATGTCAAAGGCATCTACCTTTATCCAAAATCTTCCCCAATTCTACTGGTGAAAGGCAACATTTTGAAAGAAAAATATTTCATCAGTACCTATAATATTTGTTTTTCAAAGTAGTAGCATTAAATACCTGTATTTCTGGTTTGTCTGAGAATGCAGAGGAAGCATTGTTCTTCTGGACAGTTCTTATACTGGGCGTTGCAACATTGGGTCTGGCCTTGTAAGCAAAGCATTATTAATCAATATTTATAGACCACTTTGCACATGACGGCCGAACACAAATCGCCAAATTGGTGACTTTTGCTACAAGTTTAGTCCCCAAATTATTGTTCTCATCGCCATGGCCACCAAAACAGATGCATCTTGGAGCACTGCACCGTAGTAAATAAAAGAGGAACCAAATTTTGACCTTGCATGTCGTACAGGGTGCTTTTTAGCAAACAGGCTTTGACTGACTGAAAACTAAGAAGTGATTGATGTTCT
>NC_090870.1:36465442-36470442 GCF_036669935.1 Montipora foliosa | reverse complement strand
AAAAGTGAACATCCCATAAATGTGTCAGCCAATCAAAACACTGCATTTGACAAAAAAGTGTTTCAAAACAACAACACAAATGTGCAAAGCCACTTGGGTGAACATGGGCCTTTAAAGCATGATTTGTTATGTCTTTCATTAAAATGAACCCACTCCAGAAAAAGAAATTGTAAAAGTAAACATGCTTATAAGTCCAAGGAAATATTCTCAAAGATTTTTCATTTTCAATTTAGGCTTTTGTCTTCAAATTTTAAAGTAAGGGCAAGAGTCTGACCACTATAACCAGGGCTAAAGAGACAATTAAGTTGACCTATTAAATTCCAAAATAAAAGACAAAATTATACGAGTCGCAATCAATGTCAGATTTATGCTCTCTTTACCTTGGACCTAGCTACAATATATTAAAAAACTTAAAGAAAATCCCAGTGGCTCATGAAACATACATGAAGAAGACCAGAGTCCAGAGCCCTTTCGTCTATATTCACTCAAACCATCATACATGTACCACATATTATTATAATAAAAGGTACAAATGTAGTGACCCCCATTCCACAGTGTTGCCCCATACAATGTAAAGCATTTCCCAAACAAAAAAATTGATTGTGGCGTGTTTGACAACTTAAGATTACCTCCTCTGCTAAGCAAATCAACTGAAAAAACAAGAAATGATTTCAAATTCAACATAACACGACGGCTGCTAACCCTAGCCCCCGCGCAATGCCATGAGGTGTCTGCATGTCCATGTTCATCAAAAGTCACATCCTCATTGAAAGGGATTTCTTCTGCTGGCTTGTTAGAAAATTTCCTTCCACACTTGGAATCAGGTGGGTGCTGCCAGTCTTCAAGGGCATCCAGAAAAATACTGCTTGTAAGCTTGGAGGGCTGTGACAGGGTGACTGACATAGACTGCACCGAGTGTACTTGCAGCGGACAAGTTGTAAGGCAACAGGTTGTTGTGATGGTGCTTGTCAGGTATGGACGAAGGAGCATCAAGAAATAGTCGCTCTCATTGCCATACAAGTCCAGGGTACCAGCAACAACTTTAAAATAAAAAATATAACACAAAAATTAAATTGATTATAATATTTTTATTATTACATAATTATTATTAATATAAATTTTTCTTCTTATCTTACCAATCTTTGCCAACATTATTATCACTAAAAGTAGTTAGCTCTATTATAAAAATACTCAATGACAAATTGTTTATGTCAGAGGTAAAAATAAAATCCAGGTAAGTTTTTTTACCTTCAAATTCTTTTGTCTCCTAGCCCTAATTCATGAATAATAAGGCTACGAGACAAAGGAAAATATAGAGAATTGACAAAAGTTAAAATTTTAACCTGAATTTAAATGTGACCTGGAAGTCTGTGTAAAATTAAATGATAATTTTTAAAAGAAAAAAAAAAACTGTTTATGCGTACCTCTTAGTTGCTGCCATTGTGGAATAGACTGCAAGATAAGCAACTTTGCATCTGCATATAGGCCATCATCTATGAGCTTAAGGGATGTCCCTATTATGTGAGCTGACTCTGGAAGATCACTGAGCTCCACCTTGTGTGATTTGGTCAGAGCCTGAAAAATCATGAACCAATTATCCAAGGGACAAGTATTGGTAAGGGATATCCCAGTACTCGTCAGTCCACCCCAAGGAAAGACAGTCAGCTCCTGGCCTTCTTCAGAAGCACATTTACTAGCACTGGAAACAACACTGGCAGCTGAGAATAGAGCCTCTGCAGCATCAATTTCTTCTTGGCAGTATAAGCTCGGCTGGATAGACTCTTCAACCAATTCAGATTCTATGGTTCCACACAAGTCAGGATATGACACAGGTGAACATGCTGCAGGTGTTACAGGATCCATAGCAGCAGTGGGCGATGTGCATTCGGGGGCTACAAATTGTTCTACAGACTCAAAAGAAGAAGTACATGTGGTAGGGTCTCCAGGTATTAACCCACAATCAGGTGATTCCAAAGTAGACTGTTTCGAGGAATGCAAGCTCTCTGAAGGCTCGTGTAAAACAAATGGCAAGAGATTCCTAGGGACACGCTTTTAAAAGACCTCAGGAGCAATAACAAACATCCACAATGCTGTCAGAAAACACAAAATCTTCTTAATGAGAGGTTCATCTCTTGGAATCCTTTCTACTGAATCAGGACCACTTGCTGCATGAAGAATAAAAGCACAGTACTTTCTTCCTGTCACAAGAAGGATGTGTTGGCACTGGTAATAATACGCATGGGTGTGCTTCAGGACACACTTCCCTTCTTCTACTTTAAAGCATTGCCTACCAAGAACATTCTTAGGCACTGGAGAGTTTTTGGAAGTAACTGTCTCTACACTGTACTGTTTAAAGATTTTCAATGCCTTGATCTCTACAACAGTGTCATTGCCAACAAGGCCATCTGGCGAACAACCAAGAAATGGGAACTCAGGGTTGACCCAAAATCCTGTAGGAGATACTCTTGTCTTTGTGGCAATTTCATACTTCACTATGGCTTTTGGTTCACTTTCAAGGCCATAACGCATCCAGTATGTCTGAAAATGATCAGATCCAAGGCCCCAAATCTGGTTGGCAATAAACTTGTTCGCTTCAATGGCAGCATTTGGCTGGGACTCACTAACAAGCTTCCCAACTTTGAAAGCACCGAGACACCTGGACGCTGTCAGCCTGCACCAGCGTTCACAGAACCATCACTCGGATTTGCTCTGCTCCTGTGTTGCAGGCATTTTCATAAGGGCTTCCGGCTTTAAATTATTGTACAACAGTTTCACTTGCTCTAACAACACTTCTTTCCTCTCACAATCAAGTGCATAATCACTGTAGGTAAACTGTAGTTGAGTTTCCCACATTGAAACTCCTGTATCTTCAGCTTGAGACAAAGCTTGAATGTTTCTCAAAAATTTATTAATATGCTGTTCGTTTACCTCCCTATATCTGGCAGGCCTCAGATCAAACTCAATGACGGACAAAGCTTGTTTGGACCTCTTGCTTGGATATGTCGCATCGCTTACTCTTCTGGGATTTTTGTTTCTCTTCTTTCCTTTATTCCAAGAACATTCTTGACTTGTGCAAGGTGTTTTCAACATTGTCCCATGCTTCTGAACGTGGTCAAGGATACAAAATAAAACGGCCACAACATGACTACAACGACCTAAAGACGAAGCCCGGCAAGGATCACAAGAGGCATGAAGAACGGCACCACTGTTCACAGACAAAACAACAACAACATTGTGCGGCAACTCTGCTCTCATCGACGGCCAAACGTGAGCCCTCACTAAATAATGATCGCCGTTTACTGTGTCCATCATATCGTGAACAAAGCCTGAATCCACGTACTTTCTTCCATTTTTCAAAGGTTTATCCGTCATGTGCCCCAGCCCATCTTCGATGTCTTCAGGATGATCGGCAACATTTTGGATTGATTCTAGCGCGTAGTAATGCACGTGCCCATAGTTGAAGAGCGAAGGAATGTTTTGAGACGGAAAAACATGCCAGCCAGTGGACGGAATACACGGAATGGATATCGATCCAGAATTTGTCTTTACATCAGAATTTTCTTGAAGAACTTTGGCAGCAAACCATTTTCCATGATCGATTGCCGGATCAAGGGTGTGATAATTCCCGCTCTTCACACAGTCTCTCACTCGCTGTATAAGATCTTCTCGTTTACCGCTTAATTTTAAGCCCCTGCATTTTAACCACCGTTTTAGCTGGTCTACAGTGTAAAATTCTGGTTCTCTTTCAAATTTGGAGCCAGGAACGCCGTCCTCTTCGGTCAGAACTGTAAGGGAATGAAGCGAACTACTCGCCATTTCCCCCCTTCACGCGGGGGGTCTAAAATTTCATGACGTCATTAGTATAAAGCGCTATTAAATAAAGTTTTTCTGTCAGGCGCAAGTGGCACCGCTTGTGTTTGTTGCTGCAGGCCGGGGCAGTCGCTAAAATACTCCAGTTAATTGTAAAATTGGTGTTGCTGTCTTTGAGTGTCCAGATATGTTTTGTCTGACGAGCGCTTAGGCGCGAAACTCAGAGTAACAGAGAATCGATGCGTCCTCTTTAATCTTTCAACTTATGTATATATATATATATATATATATATATTTATATCTGACTGAATTTTCATAAAGCTACCTCTGCTGATTTTCGCTTGAAAACAGGCGCAGCCACTGGGCTGGTCTAAAACTCCGGGGGGGGGGGGGGGGGTTCATCAAGACATGGCTAGGTAAATTCTGGAGGGCCTGTGCTACAATCTAGCTCTTAGCTGGAACTTATCGGATCAAAGCAAAGTTACTTTGGGAGGGTGGGTAGGCTGAGTGAGTTTTTAGTTTCAGTCCTGATCAGTATTTCTAGGACATTGCTTAATTGCAGAAATCGAATGCCTACAACTATGAAATAACCCAGAATCCCTTTTTAACATAGGACTTAGGTGTAGGAAAAAGATCTTAGTTTGACCGCTTAGGTCGCAATTAGGGGTCTCCCTTGCATGGACGAGTGAAATATAGTATGCCGTTAGACGTGAGTGAAATGTACAAGTGGCACAGTTGAGGCCGGGGTGTGGGTTAAAGTTTGTTCCTTGTTGGAATCATAGCTATGTAAAGCAAACATTTTCTTAGGCATCTTAAAGTGCTAAGTTGTCAAAGCACATTAGCAGGTACCATTTTGTAAATTCAGTCAGAAATATATAGGAATCATTCACGCCTGGGCACCCATTGAGAAAAATCTTTAACGGGAACACTTTTAAAGTGAGCTATTCGTGTATGCCAAATTTAGAAAGGAAAATTAGCGCCAACAACAAATCCACCTTCGGGACTAATTCAAAAGGAACGAAATGGCGAGTGCGTGCCGGCATGCAACCAAGTACTTGATAAAACATCCTTGATCGATCAGCCTATAAAAAAGGAACCTTAGTTGCTCAGGTTTTAATGCACCTGACGAGAGAGAACCACCAGGCCCTTTCGAAACAGCTCTGTAGTGCAATGTTTTAATTTTTCCTTTC
>NC_090870.1:36445442-36447942 GCF_036669935.1 Montipora foliosa | reverse complement strand
CACTTAGCAGGGGAGTGGCAGGCAAGACTTTTACCGACACGGGAAAAAAAAAGCCACAAAATGCATTGCAGATTCCTACTGTGTTTGGCAACCCAGTAATGAAGGAGTTGTTTACTTTAATCTATATGGCGATATGGAATCATCAAAACAGAAACCAAAATTTAAACTTGGTGATAAGGTTTGAATATCAAAGTATAAAAGAAGAACATTTGATAAAGGTAAAAATCCAAATTGGACTGAAGAGATATTCACATTTGATAAAATACAATACACTAATCCAATAACTTACAAAATAAAGGATCTCAATAATGAAGATATAAGAGGAAGTTTTTATGAACCTGAATTATTAAAAGCAAAACAAGATGTATTTAGAACTGATAAAGTTATAAAACGAGATTATAAAAAGAAACTAGCTTTGGTAAAATGGAAAGAATATAGTGATGATTTGACGAATATTTAAAAAATAAGATGTAATTATGTTATATCATATAAAAATTTAAAACAATTAATTGGCCTATTAAGTAAGGTACAGGTCGCGTTCAAGGACAAATGTGTTTGGATAGGTGTTTGACCTGTCATCGCTAGCCTCAGGCAACTGCGACCCTTGTGTCGCGCTTAGCAACAAACGAGCTTCGCAGGACATACGATCAAAGGATCCGATGTCCTGCCTCAGAGCAGGTCATATCGGGCAAAAGAAGTAAAAAACAATGGAGAGCTGTCAATAATATGTCGACACCAGGTTTGAAGACAGACAGATTTCCTGGTATCTGCAGGGTTTCGCAATATAGAGACTCGACCGCACTTTCAGCTCACCATCATGGAGAACAGATATCCAAACGATCCTTTTGACCAGTGCTCTCCTTACCAACCCGGGTCTCCATTGAACTTTCCTGGAAGTGGCTCGACGGAATTTCTCCAATTTCCTGGGTTTTATTATTCTTCAAGTCATGGTATGCAGCAAGGAGCAGAGCAGTTTAATCCCACAGTACAAACGCTATCGCCATCGCTCCCAACTGAGCCATCAAAGCCCGGACCTTCGACCCAGAAGAGCCGCGAGCGTTGGCAAACAAGAGACGAGGCTGTCCTGGTCCAGTTATGGGCCGATAATATCGACCACCTGGAAAGCAAGGACAGTAGGAAAGCTTGGGATAAAATTGTTAGAGCTTTGAATGATAAACAAGGCATCACAAAAACAGTAGATCAGTGCCAGCGCAAGGTGAAGCACCTCAAGAATCTATACAAAGAAAAGAAAGACTGGAACCGCAAACAAAGTGGGGAAATATCCAAAAGAGCCCCCACTACGATGCCATAGATGCGGTGCTAGGCTGCAGGGATGTAATAACCTGCAATAAGCTGAGGCAAGTCGGGATCACCACGCCGGAGCAGAGCCAGATGCCGAGCAAACACCAGAAAGACGCTCTACTCCTTCGCCCGCTACCTCCAGTTCGACAAACTCGGAGTCTAGTGCCCAGACCACACGCTACAAAGAGCGCAAAAACCAACGAAAGCGCACAAGAGCGGCTGAAAGCAACACAGAGGAGGAAGGCTTCAGGGATGTAATGAAAAGGCTCTCAGGCGAGGATGACGCCGTGAGTCGATACATCGAGGGGATGCAAACCGCCCAGGCCCAACAAAATCAGCTAATGACCCAGCTCTTGGGGTCATTTAACCGCTACATGGACACAAAAACATCAAAAAAAGAGTAAGGACAGAGACACTGAACTGTTTTAGTATGTGATTCATGTAACCAAATTTCTGAACCAAACCTCTATGGAACTGTTTTAAGTATATATTGTACGTTCTTTTACACAAATCAAAGTCGATATACTGATAATCATTTTCACAACAAAAGTGGATTTTATTTAGAATATTCACTCGTTATCATACTGTATAAGATTTTTATAAGCTTGTTTTAACTATTGATTTATGAACGGGGTGTGAAATATGGTAACGTTATCTGCAAACTCGTGATCATGCACTACGGTTGTTGTTTAAAATAGCACATAAATTTAAGGAAATATAATAAAATATTAAACCGGCATTCTAGTTCATGAGACTCTCATTTCGTAAGTCAGTAAAGTCAAATATTTCCACAAACAAGATGAAGCAGTCAGTATATCGATTTTAATACTCAGAAAAGAACTAATGCCAAAAATTCTTTTGAAAGAGATTTCTTCAAACTTATGAACAACAGTGTATTTAGAAAAACAATGGAAAATTTGCAGAAAAGAGGCAATGTTAGACTCGTCATAGATGAGAAAAAATGTTGAAATTAACATCAAAACCAACCTATGTAAGCAGTAAGATATTCAACGAAAATCTTGTAGCTGTGCCTAATCTAAAACGATAATACATAGGAAAAATGGCAGATGATAATTACTCAATTGCTGTAATTAATGCAGTGTTTTGATTTAAGTTCCCACCTTTTGTTAAGAACATGAGGATGAAGGGTAAATAGTTGGGCAGTCCAATAGGCCTCCCTAGTGAGTAATAATTAATC
>NC_090870.1:36407942-36422942 GCF_036669935.1 Montipora foliosa | reverse complement strand
CATAGATTTATCAACTTCCTCACGGTTGGGCCAAATATTTATAGTGCCAAAACGAAGATACATTAAGTTGATCCAGGAAACAAAAATCCTGCTGACTGTTGGCTGAGAGATGCCAAGTAAAAATGCCAAATGTGCTTCATTAAACCCTTGTCGCAAGAAATTCATCTTTGGGTTTCAGAGTTCTCTTTCGCCCAGGTTTGTTTTTCTGATTGTCCCCATGGTATTGATGTGCCGGGACCTTTTTGTCGGTCGAACGCCAGTAGCGGATGTTTTGTCCGTTTTCCCCTGGGTTTAAGTATATCAGCATAGCCTGGAATGTCTGCAAGTTTGGAAACCCAGTGTAAAACGAAATAGATTCATCTCCAGACAGATTATCTATGCAAAACATGCGTGACTTTAATTCTTCATTCTCCTCGAGTTGACGCTTAATTCCTGTCTGGGCATTTCTCAATTGGGCTTCTGTGTTTCCTAGTTCCTCTTTTAAAAATGATACTTCCTCATCTAACCGCGCAGTTTCCTCTTGAGCTTGTAACAACTGGAATCGTAATGACTCGCATGAATCTTGTGATTCAGTATTTACAATTTCAGCTATTTCGAGAGAAACTGTATCGTCGGCTTCGGATGTTATGTCGCTGCTTACCGTGAATGATTCTTCCAGTCGATGTTTGCCCTACATGACTTATTTGAGTTGACTTATGATTGCTACAATTTCTGGGCGCTCGCGAGGACTGTCAGAATGGCAGCTCCTGTAAATACTTCGCAAGGAGAAATCTTTTGTAATATGGGAAAGACGCTTAAGTGTGTATCCCAAGGAAAAAACATCACTTTTTTTGCTTTGCAAACAAACACACATACCAGAAACTTTAAGTGTAATGGGCTCTGGGACAGAACTATTAATAGTCAACAGTTGCACACTCCGAAGATACGTCTGGATGCCACTGTCAACCTCATTAGTAACAAATCATAACATTGGGACAGGACTATTGAAAGTCAACAGTTGCACACTACAATGGTCTATGTGGATGCTATTATTCTTGACTTCACTAGTACGATTGAGGATCATATTCTTGGCAGTATTTAAATCTGAATACGCTTTTTTTATCTTCAATATTGGGAGAGCATGTTCCACAATTTCATCGAGATTGGCCAGAATGTCACGTTCTGTGGGACCTAAAAAAGCAATTGGTGTTCATTTAAGATACATTACTGTATAATAATTATTATCATGGTAATGCTAAGAAATTTATTTACTTACTTCTGATGTACTTAGATGTACTATTAAAAGCCTCAAATGATGGACTTTGGACAAACCTTTATTGTCGAAAGAAAGTGACCGTTGTTGTATATGGTGCTGCATGCTATTGAGTCACACAGTATGTTTCCGACAACCTCACAAGTCTTATGTTTATAAAGTTACATGTAGAATGAGTTCCAAAATGTCACTGATGTTGAATTAAATCCTGGAAAACCACAAACTTATAATTAATTATTATTACATTCTGGATAGCCAAATTTACTGCAATAAGTATTGGAAAGAAAGGTTTAACTTTGTTTTCACACACCTGACATTGAGCTCACATAAGGGAGTCAATTTTATATGCCACAAGCCCAATAGAACCAAGAAGTTGCTCAGTATTTCTCATTTCCACCTGCAATGCACAAAGCTGGACACTGCTCAGTTCTTCTTCAAGTAAGGACTCCAAATCATCATGAATTCCAGTTGATCTAGAAAAAAAGGCAATACGCAACTCTTAACCCATTGTCTTGGTCTATCTTTTGATAGTCTTTCCAAAACATAACCAAGAAAAAAGGCAGTATAACTGATGAATTTCCACTGGTCAATAATGAAAAAAAAATTATATGTAATTGTAAGAATTAAGCAACATTACAAAACAATAAAAACCTTCCAATGTTTGCCTTGCTTTTTAGACAATCTGTGCATGTTTCATCAGGGGAAACTTCAACAGGAACATCTCTTCAGCAGAAAAGAGTAAATCACTGCTGAATAACTTCATAATCTGAATGAATCTTAATATCTTACATTAGCAATGTTGATAGAGATCAATACATGTTCATGCACCTGGGTAAGGAAGGATGAGGTTACAACAAAAATGCACAACTGTAGATGTACCCCAGTTATCTAGTCTCCTAGACACCAAAAACTACTATAAATTGTGTGAAAAGATCAAGAGCATGGCCAACGGGGTGGTTATGAGTCGGCCAACAATTGTTTGTAGAGTATTGGCCGTCACATTGGTATTGTGTCAGTGATATGTTGGTGATGCGTCAGTCCTCCCGTTGGCCATTGTGTTGGGCTGACACATTGGTGGGATAAGATTTGTTACCATTACCATAAAAACAAAAGAAAACAGACTTACATACCCTGATTGCATCACAAAGGAAGCAAAACTCAACATCAACCCCTCGTCCTCCCAAAATAAATTCTCCATCCCCTTTCTTAACCAGCAGCAATATTAGGGTTTTGTAATCCAAAGTAACTGTCAACAAAAAAGATTCACAAGACAACTAATTTTAAAACAACGTTAGACATCCAGGAGCTTGCTCCATTAATTGCCACGACCAACTCCTACATGGTGACTGCTCTTGGATCTGACAAATCTTGGCAACTTTAGCTGTGAGGCAATGCAACGGCATCCCTACAAATCCACCCACCAAACAATGAGCTTGGGGAATCATGACACAAACAAAGCTACCAATAAAACATGACCTTAAACACTTCTTGTTATTTTTATCTCCTTAATTATGGTATATTCTGCTAGAAGACACGTTTCCTTTTCATTTCTGGTTATCATGTCCATTATCTGTAACTGGATTGGTTTTTGCATTAGCTCCATTTTTTGGGAACACAAAAAAAAAAACATGAAGGCTACGTGCATTATCAAATTTTAATTAACAAACAACTTAATACTACCATGCACGCACCTGTTCTCTTTACAATTTGCAATAGCCAGTGGATACATTGACTTGGCACTTTGGGTTGAGGACAAAGGGCACAGACGTGGCACAATGCCTACCAAGATCTGATTGTAACTGCCCGGAACTAACGGAGGTTGCCAATATTCCAAAGCTCTCAAACAGTCACAGGATCTCTTGGTACAAGATAGAATTTCGAACTCAACAGATTGATATAGGGACAATCAGAAAAATAATCAACCAAGGCTGTGTACAGTGTTATTGCTATAAATACTGATGGTGGAGTTGACAAATCGAAATCGAACGGTAACAAATAAATCCGTAGTTTGTACAGGATAATGTTCGTAGTCTGGATGATAAAGGTTTACAGATGTAGAAGCCAACTGTAGTTATTCATAAGTTGTAGTTCTCAGATAGATCGTAGGTTCGAACTGAAATATGATATTTAAGGTACTGACAATTATTATAGATTCTAACTTATCTTAGCATAAAATAAGCTTGATAAGTGTCACGATACGACAAAAAATAGAAACAACAAAGGCTACACATGCCTTGCATGAGGCTTAATATGGACGTGTAGCGCATAGTTACATATCCACTTGCATATGGCATATATATAGTGGACGGTTACAACAATATCCTAGGGATTTTCAATCGAAAAGTGTTGCGTCGAAAGCTAGAGAATATACCTAGATATGCGACTTAAATTACTATAGCTTTGATAATAATACAGTAAGAAAACGACGAAAACGAGCATCATCGGTTGCTTGTCTTTGAGCCACGGATGGAATCGAGAGGGCGAATCTTATTGTCTTTGGCGTGATTTACTTCCTCCAATGAGTAGTCAAACTCCTGTTTTAGAATTTCCAGTTTGACATAACGAACTGAACCTCAACAATCGTTTCCTGAGGATGCAATAAATATTGCGTTTACTCAAAGAAGAGAAAACTTGACTCCTGGTTCCTGTCCATGGTCTAAATGCCACCCACAAAAAAGAAAATGTCGTTGCACGCAAGCGTTGGGATGGTGGGAACTTGTGTCTTATCGCATTTTCAATGAGTTACTACCCCCCGTAAAACATAAATCCTATTAAAAATGTGTTTACTGCATGTGAAGGTAGCGAAAAGTGATACTCAAGTGAACGGAAGTGTTGGTTGGACGAAAAAGAGACAAACGGAAGTCTTGGTTGGACGAAAAAGAGACAAAGCTGGAAGTCTGGGGACGAGACTCCAGTTGAGACCGCCATTTTAAATGTTTTGAATCCGTCCCAAATGAAAGACACACTGTTCTTAGCTTCGGGAGATTGCAGCACTAGCTAACTCAAAGAAAAACGAAAACATTGAAGCTAATAGTATTAACTTTATCTCAAAACTGACTTTTGTTTCAAACGTCGTCCGATAGTGTGTTTTGTGCTTCAGATCGATCGTATGTTGCTTTCAATGTTTTGTATGTGGTTCATGACCCTTTGGGAAAGTAGTTTCCCACAAAACCCACCTACCCCTTGGAAATTACTGCCCTTTAACCCCCCCTCTCCCTCGGAATTTCCAATGGTCTTCCGTGGTGGGGGTATGGATATTTTCTGGAACCACACAATTAATCAACGTGGCTGTGCCATGTGATTAAAAAATGGCTTGTTCTCAAATGACAGAAACGCATGTTATTTGTCAAGACTTAATTAGATCACGGACATATTAATACGATTAACTCTCTTTGTTGACAGAAGAGTCATTACTGGGAAAACCACAATTTAATTAAATCAGCAATCTGGTACTTCCAGTTCAGACCCACTTGCGTCTCGTCATGCATTCATTTTCTCAGGCTCCCATAAGAAATTTTCTTGGGCATCATTACAGAACAACTTTGACCCTTAAAATGTTAAACGAATGCAATATGCTTTAAATCATTCTGGTACAAGGTTTTTGTCCAGTGAAATTATAAATAGTCAGTATTTGCTGGTGCATTCCGTCTTAATTTTTTTCTGAATGAGCAGAAGTTCATTTCTTCCTCCCTCCCTTTTTACAAAGGCGAGTCGATCCCCCTTGAGGGATACATATTTTATTCTTTATTGAATTTACAGATCCAAGTATTTTTATATTGATGACCACAGTAATTTATCTCATGAATGGTTCTTGTCATTAAAGCGGAGCTCCGCGTGTGCCAAAGGTATGCGCGCATGAAGAACCATAATTAAGAAAATATGGTAACCCATTGATGAGAGAAATTTTGGTTTGTGAGCCATGACGTCATCGGTCGTCCGTAGGTACATACGTCCACCCCTCCATGTATGCCAACGTGACCAGTATCCTGCTAGTTTACAGCATACATCTTTGATATCGGACATCCATGTTTTGAGCAATTTATACCTTTGAAAACAAGGTATCTGCTGACCAGTACGACTTTGACCATGTCACAGGCTTAAGCTTAGAGCTCATCAAGGTCAGCTGTTTTTTGGAAGTTGACAGCTAACAACTACTGGTTTTTGATTGGATTGCAGGCTCAACTCAGGTTAACTCACCTAAACTTAAAAGAGACTTCATTTTTTGCGTGCTTTCTGTGGCTTGATGTGGATACACGGCCATACTACATCAACTACAATTCTTACACAGTCAAGGCTTTTCGTGTTCAGGTAGAAAACGGTTTGGATGTGTAGCACAATCACCATACCCAATTGGGGGTGACTCAGAAACATTTCCTGATTTATTCAGTTTAACGTCTTCCATAAAGCTATATTTTTGCTGAATGCTAAGGTTATCCTTGTTGATTAGCATACAGGGTGTAAAAAGGGTGAGCGACTTTCTTTTCTTGAGAAAACAAAGGAAAAGGATAGAAAAATAGGAAAATTTTGAGTGTAATGCGTAACACAATTTTCAAATTGAAAGTCTTCAAAACCATTTTTCATAAGAGAGAACATTTATGTGGTTTAACGGACAATAACCAGTGATAACATGCAGTAAATACTACATATGAGCCAAATTTCAACAGTTCAAGTTTATTAAAACTCATTAAAAAGATTCAAAATTTCTTAGTTTCCTTACTGTAACACTGTGTTTTGGAATTCTGGCGCTCACTAGGTTATTGTTTGAAACAAGTCTTCAATAATTGATATCTGTGGGTTCAAAACCATCTCAACTAAATGCTCATACCTTGTGCTTTAACTTACAGAAAAATTAGTTTGAGGGATCCACTACAAATGAAGAAATCACTTCTCAAAACAGTCGCTACGCTTTTTCTGTTCCGCAATTACGCAATAACATTTTTCGAGACCACTTCTTTCAATGTTGCTCCTGATTCAAGCAAGGCATAAGTGGGTTCCAACCAAGCATTTTCTGAATGCTCACAAGTTCCCCTAGCTATTTCCACAATTTTGTCATCGTAGCTTTCAGGGTCGCGAAAATATTAGCCTTTGACAGAGTCGCTACGTTTTTTTTAACATTCTGGCCCATATTGAACCAAGTCTTGAGTGCCAGTAAACATCACAATCTACTTCGCAAAGAAGCCATGATTTCCATGTGCTTCACAAGGCTTGGTAACCTTTCCTCTATGGATATTATTGGGAAGTCCACAATGTCTTTTCAGGGGCAATTTTCAGGAAATTGAGAGAGACATCTGCTCTGACCTCAAATTGTAAAGTGGAGCAAAAAAGTGGAGCAGAAAGCCAGCGTTTAGGGTGTCAATAGAACTAAATGAGGGGATACTGTCCTCCATGTAGTGAAAGCTTTCTGTTTTTACTTTTTATTTGCCTCAAAATTGACTATCTGTATGAAAGACCACGCCTGCAAGGGGTCATGGGTAAATCAAAAATTCAGTTTTAACAGACCAAACTTTAATATTTTCCGAACAATTAGAACGATATGAAAGTCTTGGTGTGAAATAAGCCAAAATAAGTGATTTTCACCTCAATAAACACAATTTCACAATCTTTAGGTATGTTACAGGAATGGGTACGGTGATCATGCTACTCATCTTTGGAAAATGTTTTCTTTCTGCATTTTTCGCTGGTTTCAATACAGTTTGACATATCATGATAGCTGTGGTCCACACTGGCGGCTCTGCAGTTATTCAAGTCAAGCATCGAAGGGATATAAAGTTAAAGCTGACTGTTTATCTTTAATTGCGGTATTGCAATTTTTGGCATATCTTTAGTAGCTCTGATAAGGTTACATGATGCGTGGAGTACCTATGACTAGAACAGACATGGAAGGAGAGCAAAAGAGAACAGCGACGACAAAACAGAATACCAATAGTAGCTCATACTTTATAGTGCAAGAAGTTACTCCACAAATTCTTTCCTGTAAACCGTTTGTTATTTTCAAAAGTCTTTTAATAGGTTTTTCCTTTGTTTAGGAATAAGAATCGATTTTTAAATGTCAACTGGAAGTAAATAACAATCATCTGTACTCTGTCTGACTTGACTACTGTGCCTTTTCATATTACGTCAATCTTTGATGACATCGATGACCAGGCCTGGGCTTTTAGTAAACTCTTTTCGGACATTGCTAACGAACATGCCCCTATTAAGCAATTTCACATCCATGGGGGACATCTTCCCTATATGACACCCGAATGGAGGCGCACTATTAGACATAGAAACAGATTATGGAACAAATACAGGAAATTAAAGACAGAAGCTAATTGGTTAGCCTACAAGCGACAACGAAACTTGTGTACATCTCTGAGGAGGAAAGCCATAACTGGTTATTTTCGTCATAAAACAAATAACCTATCATCTGACCCAAAGGAATTTTGGAAGCTTTTTGGCCCTCTCTTCAGCTCTAAACAAAGAGGAACTAATGATATCACTCTTTTGGAGGATGACATATTTATTACTGACAAACAACATATAGCTCATATTTTCAATAAGTTCTTCACTCATGTTGCTGATAATATCCCTGAACCTGATCCATCTCTGTATGGCCCAGATTTTCTCCATCACCATAGTATCAAAACCATCACTAGCCTTATGGATGGTTATCCTTCGGCTGACTTCTGTTTCAGGAATACTACTCCTGCTGTTGTTACTGATATTACCAAGTCATTACCTGCTTCTAAAGCTATCGGTCATGATGATATTCCCACAAGGCTGGTAAAAGATAGCATCAGCATCTTAGCAAGACCTCTGTGTACTCTCTTTAACTCTTCAATTGCCAGTAACTGCTTTCCGACTTGTTGGAAGTCTGGTCAGGTAACGCCAGTGTTTAAGAAAGACACCGAATACCTCAAGGAAAATTACCGACCCATAACTGTTCTTGTCACCTTTAGCAACATTATGGAGCGCATTCTATCACAACAGCTCGTTAACTTCTTTGAGGAGAAATTATCACCATACTTATCTGCTTACCGTCGGAATTACAGCTGTCAGACTGCCCTGCTGGGCATTTTGGAGGAATTGAGAATTGCCTGTGACCACAAGTCTATCGCTGCCATTGTGGGTATTGACTTAACAAAGGCTTTTGATTGTCTTCCACATGAACTTCTATTAGCTAAGCTGAAATCTTATGGTTTATCCAGCGATTGCTTATTATTGTTAAGAAGCTACCTCACTGATCGTTTTCAGAGAGTCAAAATTGGGGATACGTTTTCTGACTGGACAAGGATAAATAGGGGCGTTCCACAAGGGTCTGTACTAGGACCACTATTATTTAACATTTTCATAAATGACCTTTTATACATTTCATGCAGTTCTGAGATTAACACTTACGCTGATGACACACAATTCTTTACTAGTGGCCAGGATCCTGTCACTATCCAACTTTCAATGCAGGCTGACCTTCTATCTGCCTCCGAGTGGTTTCAGTCAAATGGCATGGGTCTTAACGTCGACAAATGTCTTTCAATGTGGGTTGGATCCAATAGTGAAGATTTTCCATTGCAACTTAAAAATAGGAACCTGCAGTTGAGTTCCTCCATGAAACTTCTGGGTATAACGATTGACAATGCACTAAATTTTCATGAGCATGTATCCGGACTAGTTTGCAAAGTCAGTAATCAACTCCAAGTGCTTAAACGACATAAACGTCTAATACCAACTGGTGCTAAGAAACGTCTATATGAATCATTTATATTATCACATCTTAATTACTGTTCCGTTATCTGGCTTCATTGCGGCAAAAAGAATGTTGATAAACTGGAGAAAATTAATGAGAGATGCCTCCGCTTTGTCTTCAATGACCTTCATAGCACTTATGACGAATTATTAGACTACATTAACCAGCCTTGTTTACAAGACCGCAGGATACATGATATGTTGACTCCCACTTATCGAGCACTTAATGGTAACACCCCTGTATATATTAAGAATCTACTCAACGTCAAAGATACTGCTTATAACCTACGAGGCCAACATCTTCTCAATGTCCCCAGGGTTAATACCACAACCTATGGCCTACATTCTTTCCGTTATTTTGCTTCTAAACTCTGGAACTCGTTACCTAACTCACTTACAACCGCTCCTATGACCAATGCATTTAAACTAGCTATAAATCAAATTATGATTGATTGTTGTCCTTTTTGTAATTTAGCTTAACTTTATATCTTATTTATTGTACATTATTACATACATGTGAATATGTATTATTTTATTTATTATGTACAATAATTCTTAGTCTATTTATTTTATTTTATATATTATTTTATTTCGTCGAAGATATTAGCATAATTGGTTGCTATCTGTAATTCGAAGTCAAATAAAGGTTCTTACTTTTTAAAGGTTCTTATAGGAAACAGCTCTTCTCCATGTTTAACATGGCATCTTCGTTGAGTGTTGTTGAGCGTTGAGTGATTCACTGAAGGATTTCCCTCACATTCCATGCCTCAAGGAAGAACAAAAGCGGTGCTTAAGATCCGTGGCAGATAAAAAGGATGTGTTTGGAATTCTTCCCACAGGATTCGGCAAAATTTTTGGCTCCACATCGCATTTGCCAAGTTCGCTCAAGAGATTTTTTTTCAGTGTCGCTGGCTTTCCAGACTTGCAAATCGCAGCAAGTAAACAAACCAACCGCGGACACATTCTACACAGTTGCTGATAGTACTGCGAGTTACTGAAAGTAGATACTGAATTAGGAGACGAAACTCTGAGCATATTATCGGATTGCTTTGAATAGTTTACCACTTCTAACATAGTCAGCCTAGTGTTTTCTACAAAAATGTGAGACTTCATGGACTCCATGCTACATAGGGCCGCTGCCGCTGCAGAGAAATTTCCTTTTGCAATATTCTTCACTGTTTTTATCTCCCCAGGAACAGTGCACTCGTGTTCTTCCACTCTTCCCGTGTTTGGGTATGCAAGGAAGATCTAAACAGAAAAAAGTAGAAAATTCTAAATTAAGGTTCCTCATGGTGAAAAGTACCCAGAACTGTAATCCAAAATGAAAGTAAATTACTTGATTATTAGCTAATTCAATTTAGAGCTAACCTTTATGACTGTTTTTGTATGCCCTTGTGGAATATCCATTGATTCCTGCATTTTTCCTCCAATGTCAGAGGACTTTCCTCTTGTTCTTTAATTTTCTCATTGCTACTTGTAAAGGTGAGGGATCTGCGCGAAGTTTTATCTGATGTCGACGATGTCTGATCAAATGAAGAGCGGCGAATTTCCGTGGTGATAATTTCATCTTTATTTCGTTTATCCGTAGGTGTAATTCCTGTCGGTGATCGAAGTGCTGCTGATCTCTTTGTACTTTGGTTTGTCTTCGAAGCTTCACTTTCTGGAGAAGTCATGATATCACCTTTGGCATTCCAAGTTCGCTCATTACAGCGGCTTGTTAAATTGGAAACTTAACTCGAAAGACGAACGGCTTGTCGCACACAAGTTAAGCAACTTAGATCGGAGAAGCTTTCTCCTTGCTCAAGGGGAAATCGTAGTGATTCAAATGATTGGGCTAGCACAACGCTGTCTTGGCCACTGTCAAGCAGCAAGGTCTTATTTCTCGAAATGCCAAAGACCGACACCGTATTGATTCTCTTACCGAGATCAAGGACTTTTTACAAAATCGACAGTGAGGCTCGTGCTCCATTTCTCTGTTTTCTGAAAGAGCAAAACACCGCTCATTTTCAATTTTCCCAGGAGTTTACCCACGCGTGCGAAATTGATTGACAGATAACAATCTTACTGACAGATGGTCGGCAGGATAATTACAAGGGGACGGAATTGCCGCCTCAAATGTTTGTCTACAGGCTCTCTCCTCCCCTTTTCCTTTCCTGTCGCTATTTTTTTCCCCTGAAAGAACCGAGAGCCTGTTCACAGGCTAATTTGAGCCCGACGACTACCAGGGCCAAAAGGATGTTATTGTGAACCTTCAACAATTTCCTCTGTTCCATGACAGTTATTCAAGAAATAATCAAATTGCAAGATTGAGCAATTTGAAATCACTTTACTTAAAGACATTAAGGGGAATACCCTGGGCTGTCACATCTACGTATTCTCTTGTTTCCAACATGTTTATGACATCTTCGTTTAATGTGCAGCAATTTGTACCACCTGCGCCAAGAAACACAAAGAGGAGTTCGAAAAAAATGTTCATTGGCTGGAGAAAGAAAATGCCAAGAGCGAAAGTGGCAACAAGCAAGAGGAGACGAGGTTTGAAATGGAGCTAACTTTTCATGACACCATACTCTCAGAATTCAACGAGTTGATTGAAGTCAATAACTAACTAATGACAAATAGGGAAAGGTTGCTAGAGTACGAAGCACACAAATCTAAGTAATCTTACACATAGTTCTTAGAAGATAATACTTACATGTAGTTTAAATTTCCAACTAATTGAAAACGCCACTCAAAAAATATAATTCATCATGGATACGTCCACTGACGTTTCAGTTAAAAACTGTATGGGACGAGGCAACAGAGAAGGAAAAAGAAATATGCACAGACAAAGCCATAGAAGGATGCAGTCTTATTTGCGAAATAATAGCGCCCAACGCAGGAAAGAAACTTTGGAGATCATGTGTACAACTGTCAGATCAAGAAGCTGGGCCTGTATCTGGTGACCTGGTGGCGCTGATGCAAGCTTACAAAAAAGCTCCAAGTGCAAATCTGAAGACCCAAATCCTCAGTCTTTATGCTTACCGGTACCCAATGGAAAAATTACAAAAGATCCACGAGCCTTATGAAAGCATAACGATGTGGCAACCAATCGGGCACGAGCTGACGCACGCGAGTGTGGACCAGATTTAGCCGTTGAGAAGTCTCCAAGCCATCGCATTCGACTTGACTCGAAAATGGTAGACCATTTCATAGATTTTGTGAACAGGCCGTATTTTTATCAAGAAGTTGCCTTTGGAACCAGAAAATTGAAACTGGAAAACGGTGAAGAGATGGTCATGCCAAACGTTATACGCACAGTGACACGTTCAACTATGATAGTTCAGTACATCAAGTTTTGTGAAGAAGAGATGATACAACCTCTTAGCCGCGCAACTTTGTTTCGTATCCTTGCAGTCAGAGCAGCCTCCCAACAAAAGTCGTTATCTGGCCTCGATAATACTGCAGCAGACGAGTCAGCCAGTTTTGAAAAATTGAAGACAGTTGTGGATGACTTTCAAAAAAATGGAAAAGAAAAGTGTTGGTCAGAGGACATCAAGAAGGCTCTTCAAAGTGGTAAGCGGTATTTAAAAACTGAGTATCGTAGTCATTGCCAGCGAGGTGACAGTACTTGTCGTGACCATTGTACAAAATTTGCTCTCAGTGATCCTAAAGATACAGACCTTCAAGAACAGTGTGAACACGAACACACGTCATCCTGCCAACAGTGCGAAAGACTGAAAGTTTATACGACAAAATCAAGCGGGACTGGGCAGCAAAATTTACGTCAGTGGATGTAGCAGGGAGAATATCTTCTACAGTTATGACCCCTTCTTCTTCTGAGACAGCGACACTTCAACCCCTCCAAATGGGCTGGGCAATCAGTAAGGTCCACACAGGTTCTGAGAGAAGATTTGACAGCCAAATTCGAGATTGGAGAACGAACAGGCCGTAAAGTAGATCCTGCTCAAGTTGAAAAGGATATGAGAACTGCACGAACCCCATCGAACGAGAGACTCTTCAGCTGCAAAGAGTGGTTAACGAAATCCCAAATACAAAGCTTTTTCTCCCGGAGTGCAGCATCTCGGCACAAGGAAAGAGGAATTGTCGCACTATCAGTGGAACAGGAAAAATATGTGGTGTGTCTTGAGGAAGACGCCGAGCGTCAGGATTTAATTGAAAAGATAACTGATAAAGTTGGGCTCAAGCATCCGATCACCTTTGATAGCTGTGATCTATGTGAATCACAGCAACAAGCTTTCATTTTTCAATATTTTAATGCTGAAAAACATTCTTACCTATCTTGAGGTCAATTTCAAGTCTAAAGAGAAAAAAGCAAACCTAGTTGAAAAACTTAGTGACATTGTCAGTGAGTGCGGGTGTGGTGCCTCCCTTTACGGACAGTGAGTTTTTTTGAGTTAGGCACTATCACAAACGAAGCAAGAGAATCACACGATGGTTTCTGTTTCGTCGAAACAACAAAAAATATTTCTATTTCCCGGAATGGGATTGTCTATGGTAGGGTTACCCCAATATCCAGAGCTGCTTTGTTGAAGCGTGATAAATCCTTTTCAAAATCTCTGCCAAGAGGCGCTGAAAGTTGTCAGCGATTTTGAAAAGCATTTATCACGCTTCAGCAAAGCAGCTCTGGATATTGGTTTCTTGCAGTTTGTTAACTTAGTGATGCGATAGGCCCTCGCCGAAATGGAGGTGTAGTAATCTATATCAGGAGTAACATCAACATTATTGAGGCATCTAAATCGGAGCATTTTCAAGCCATTACTGTTATTGTGCAAGTTCCATCGGGATATAAAATGCCAATTCTCGGTGTTTATCACCCGCCCAAACCGAAATATCAGCAATCTAAGCCACTCATTCCATGGAAAAGCAGCTGGTAATCGAGGCTGCTTGCAGTTAAGTCCAGTCCAGTGCAGTCCAGTCCAATTATCTCTTCTTTATTTAACGGTGAACGGGAGGACTGGGAACAAAACCACTACGTTTGACTTTTCTGCCTATTTCAAGTGAGGTATAATGGAAGAAGTTTACTAACATTTCTTCGTTAGCCAAAATCTGTACGGGCCAGACCAATTTGTACAGACCAGCTAGGTCTCAACCCAATTGTGGGAGGTTTTCGTGTGCCACAAATTAAACACGTCAGTGACGTTCGCTACGAATGAATACCGCTGTTACCAACCAGATCAAGATTGCCATTGAAACTTCCACTATAGTTGGCTGAAGGAAAAAAAGGATACATGAAAGCGATAATTTACAGGATCCAGGGATGACTTGCTGTGATAAAATTCTATGGTTAAAAACAAGAAAGACACCAGAAATCATGAACATACTCAAGTACTCTGATAAGGCAAGTGTTTTTTCTTGGACACGTTTTCGAAATGTCTTGAAATTCAAATGGTTGTAAAATTTATAACGTCCAGTGCATACAAATTTTGCCATATCTTTCGGATTTATGGTCATTTCTACTTTCCATGTACTTAGAAAGGAAGTTCCAAACAGGTGCCACATATTTTTTATGCGCCCTCAAAGTCGAGTTATTTTCGTGTGTTGATCAAGGCTCGATTACGAGTTTCGAGAAATGCATTATAACCGTTAAATTAACAAAGGGATTTACAACTTTGATATGGCTAGCTAAACTGCAAAGGTGTATCTGTAAATCAAATTGACAATTGAGTCCCTTTAGCTAACTGCTGTTTTGTTGCAGTCAAGGTAATATGCGTGATTTTGTCAGTTTTCAGTCTTGGATAACCAACAGAGGCCAATTAGAATTTTGATAAATCGTGCGAAAATTTAAAAACCTTTTTAGGTCAAGTGAAATGCATTTTTGTCGTTACTAAGGTAAAAGCTTTTAAATCATGGCAAATGAAAAAACATCTATTTTTCAATCCAAAATCATTGGTCGTTCCTTAGGGAGACAGCCTCTTAAGGCATGCACACTGGATCCACTTCCAGTAAGTATCATGCGGCAATACTATTCTAGTCTTGTTCATGTATTCAGAAGAGTGATTAATTTGTCATTGTCATCTGGATTG
>NC_090870.1:36400442-36402942 GCF_036669935.1 Montipora foliosa | reverse complement strand
TTGAGATTACAAAAGAAAAAATTGATCAGCACTAAGTAAAATATTTGAGAGATGCATTCTTAATCAATTAACGTTCTATTTTACTATTGAAAATATCTTGATACCTAACCAATACGGTTTTAGATCTGACAACACTACAACTGACCGGTTAGTAGATTTAATAGACGAGATAACATTAGCCCTTGATGAAGGATGTTATGCTGTATCCCTATTTTTAGATCTAAGTAAAGCTCTCGATACAGTCAATCACTCGATTCTGTTGTTTAAACTAAATTTTTATGGAATAAGAGATGTTGAAAACCAATGGTTTAGGTCCTATTTAATCAAAAGGAAGCAAAGAGTGTATGTTAATGGAGCTGAGTCTAGTTTTCTTTCTGTAAATTCAGGAGTGCCACAAGGGTCGATCTTGGGTCCTTTTCTTTTCTTAGTTTACATAAATGATATAGTAAATGCAACTAATTATTTTTCCTTAAGACTATTTGCCGATGATACCTCCTTGACTGCGACTGGTAGGGATCTCGATGCATTGCTACACCTAATAAACTCTGAATTACCCGCTATTTATGACTGGCTATGCTCAAATAAGTTAACTTTAAATTTAAGTAAGACAAAATATATAGTATTCCAACCACGGCAAAAACTTAATTATAATTTATACACCCCTCTTAAACTAGCGGATCAGTATCTTGAATAGTCTCACAGTGTTAACTACTTAAGATTAATTATTGATTGTTCCCTATCATGGCACCATCATATCGATTATATTAGTAGTAAAATCAGTAAAAGCATAAATATTATTGCAAAATTAAAACGTCATGTACCCAACAAATCTTTAACAAGTATCTATTATGCACTTATATATCCTTATTTAACTTATGGCTGCGTATTGTGGGGTAATAACTACGAAGCTGCCATAACTCAAGTGGTAAAGCTGCAAAACAAAGCTTTAAGAATCATCAATGAGGTACCACTTCGTGAGCATATTACTCCCCATTATGTTAATCTTGGCCTAATTAAATTTCCTGATATTGTGAAGTTAAAAACTTGTCAACTATTTTATGATCTTATCGTAGATAACAAACCATCAAATTTTACTCTATCTTTTGTATCTGGGCAACATAATTATACTACTCGAAGCACATCCTTACAGTATCTAAATCCTAGTTCCTCTAGAACAAATATAAGAAAATTCTGCCCAACAATTATTGGATGTTATTGGAATGATATTCCTCTATTCATTCGTAGTTTGTCAAATAAACATCTATTTAAAAGATATCTTTTTCAGAATTATTTTGCTCAGTACTAACTACTGCACCCCTTAACTATGTGTTCCTCCTTTCCTTTTGCTTATTGTAATTATCTTTTGCCTCCTCTTAAAATAAAATGTAACTTAATTTAAAGGGCATCTAGCTAGTTTACCTATATTGTTGCCCTTCTCCGTTTACTTCATGTGGTGAGCTTTTTAGACCTTGTAATTCTCTAAATAAATGGGGAAATAAATAAATGAAATGAACATTAAAATTTTTACAAGATAATTCGTATATATATATAACTATCAGCTGAAGATGATGTTTGAGACATCGAAACATGTTCCAAAAATTCAAAAGTGTGGCTGTATTTTTTAAAATATTAGTAACACTTGTGCTGTCCAGACCATATAGAAAAAAAATCATTTTATTTAAACAAGAGTATCTGTGGTAATCCAACTACTTTATATAAAGCAGGATGTAGTGATAGAGCAGTTTTCAACTGAGTGTCGTAAAACCAAAACCAAAGTAATTACTCTGGCCAATCACAGAGGATGCAGAGCAATCCATTGTCCAATCAAGACTCGAAGTGATTACACGAAATGCAGAAAAACTTGCGTGAGCAACTCATGATTGGTTTTGGGTTAAGAAAGTGGCGGGAATTTTGTAAACTAATCACAAAGCATAGTAAACGCAACACCAAAGTAAACGCAAATTACTTTCCACGCTCAAGTGAAAACCGCTCTAAGAAACCCCATAATAGGAATAATTATTCAATCTAGAGGTACAATACCATTGGAAAGGTTTGTCAAAGCAGCACAAAACGTAATAATTCTGTCAATCATAGGAATTTTAGCCTCTTGGGAACCATTAGGGTCACACTGCAAGAAGTCAATTGGCAAAATTCCAGAAAGAATTGTGTACTTTCTCCTCAAAAGCCCAAGTATCCTTTCCACGTGTATTCGGATATTTGCAATGCCACGGGTTCCCTCGACATCTACTGGGTCCAACTGGTAATTTCCTCTCGTAAATGCTGGAATTGCAAGTTCGGCTCGGTAGAATATCAGGCTATCCTGGATAGTAAATCCGCGATCAGCCATTACCAAATCTCCAGGAAGAAGCTTCTTAAGAATTCCACAATTGTCAGTGAGAAACTTGTCGGATTTTCTGCCACCCCAAGCATTTGACGCAAATGAAATACTCCCTTGTGGAGTTATTCCAACCAATATTTTTACGGTGTTATGACTTTTATA
>NC_090870.1:36382942-36390442 GCF_036669935.1 Montipora foliosa | reverse complement strand
GACTAAAGTGATTCCTATGTAATATGAAAAAGAGGTCGACTATAAATTGACGATAATAATCAACTGTTACTGTTAAAGTTGCCTATTAATATTAGTATTTAACGGCAGACTAGGCCCCTGTACAAGCCCTCGTCCTTCTAAGGACCAGCTACCACTAATAAAAGGGACCCACTAACTAAAATTGCTATTCTGTGAGCAGTAGAAACACGTAAACTTGGCAACTGCTAAAGCACTCGTCCCACTAATGTCCGCAAACCAAAACAAACTAATCAAAACAGGAGTCCCTAAATATCGCCAATGTTACATAAACTCTTACGCTACGAAGGATACGAATTTGCAAGAGAAGGTGATCGAAGAAATGCATTGGACTTCCATCACCCAAATTCTCTCATTTGGGCGTCAGATAATCCCTTAGCAGGGGGATGCCACTCCGATTCTAAAACTGTGGCTTTTATAGGAAAACATGCCCAAGCCGCAAAAAGTCAATGCTGCATTTGAAAGGCCAGTGAAAATATTTCTTGTAATCGGCCAGTTGTCAGGCCATTAGAAAAGTGGGCCGGCAGCGGCACCTCTAAACTCTAGGTATTTGACCAGGATTGAAATTGGACAAATGGGTTTGTCGGTATGAATAAACAAAACAACACGCTGAGCCGGATTGCTATGTTTGAAGAATCTCGAGGTAAATTTGATTCCCTCCTACGAGCCTGAAGCGTTTGTCAAAAAGGTTATCTGATTAAACTGAACGAGGTTCTGAGGAGACTTTCCAGATGCGATGGTAATTTTACCTATCCTTCATCAGTTGACGCTGGAAGTGCGAAGATACCGTAGAATCAAATGCGGATAAAATATATTCTAATATACGTTATTGGCAGTCTGGTATCTGTGGAAGGGGAACACTTAGCATATCCTTTTAAGGCTACAAGCAATTGCAAAAAGAGTTGAGACACTCACTGTTTTAAACCGTACAATGCGTGTCATCCAAGTCAACGCATCCCCAGCCCCCCTTCCCCCCAAGCAAAGTTGTTCCCCTATGCATTTGCGATTCAAACTAAAGAGTATCAACATTGAAAAGAGGGGAGGGGAGGCAGGGGCATTAAGACTTTTTTTATGAAGTGGAAGATGAGTTTTAGAAAGAAGTGTCTCAACCTTTTTGCACCTGCTTGTCTAGTTGCTTTACCTCCGCATTGCCGGGTTGTCTATTCGTTTTTTGGGGCGAGACCTTGCATATATGACAGTTGTATTGTAAGCTTTGAGGATAAGTCTGTTTAGTTCGGGTAGGTTTGTGTAGTGAGGAATGGTGTTTCAGAATGTGCTTTTTTGAGGCATACTGAAATTATCATAATTTGCATTCAATTCGGACGAAATTGGGTGTTGACTTCTTGCGCGCTACAAGTAGTCATTAACACAATCTTCTTGTAATGTGGTTACCAGTAAACAACAGCTTAAAACTGCCATTTTGGATAATAAGGAAAGCAGCACAGGCTTTTTGATGTGAATTTCTAGCTACTGCATTAGTTGTGATTTCCAGTGTTATGCAAAGCAAAAGATGAGTTACCGTGTTTTTGTATACAATGGTTCTGAACCACAACATGTAACAAACGTATTTTCAAATGTAGATTCTGTTATTGATCTCTTTTGTTCTATTATTCAAAATAAATTTAATTGTTTTGAAACAAAGTATGAGGTTGCATTTCTTAGATTTTTATGCGAACTAACAAATATAGAAAGCCTGAAACTAATAATAAGAAAGCATAAATCTACTTCAGAAATTGCAAACTGGAAGAAAGAGGAGAGAAATTTACATTTCAATGGACCCAGAGAAAAAATAAGAACTTCCTTCAAATTGTTTTGAAAATTACAGGTCCATGGACCCATCGAAAAAAACAGACTCTTTCAAATAAAGATGAAAAGAATAGGTCATTGAACTCACACGATAATTAAGAACAACTTTTCTCAAATAGATTCTTGTAACACCTATATACCTTGTTTTATGGTGTAAAATAAAGTTATTATTATTATTATTATTATTGTTATTATTAAACTGTCAACAAAAGTACAAATAACCTGGCAGCGCATGAGTATAGGCTACTTAGAGCCTCTTGTCGTTAGTTTCAATTTACAGTGTTCCCAATTAGTGCTTCAGCGCTAGAACGGCTATACAGATCTGAAGCTTTTGCAGGTCACTCTCCCCTCACAATGTGGTTTTATCGCGAGTTTCTGAGCCCATTTGGCAAAGCAACATTGTGGGAGGGCAAGGTATTGTAAAGTGTTTCAACAATTTTGTCTGGGACTGTAGGTCCATTGTGTGGGAAGTTGAAAATACCACACTCTGCATGTTTCTTGTGGAATTTTAATGTTTCAAGACACAGAAGCATGGTTTAAGAGTTCATAATAGTTCTTATAGCTAGATAATAGTATGATTACCATGAGTGTTTTTATCAGTAATAACATGAACCCTAAAAATTTGATAAAGTGTAATTTTTGCTACGTGATGCAATTGAGTGAAATGTACTGCACCTGTGGTACTCAATTCACATGAAATGTAAAAGTCTCATATGAGAAAGGACTACCTAATTCAGGATAGAACAAAGTCCTAGCCTTTTGCCAAAGCAATAAGCATCATCTTTCTAAAGTTTGCATATGATAAAATGTGTGCAGTTTGTATTGTTAGGTGCTCACCCGGGGCCCGATGGCATGCAGAATGTCGCAACCACCCCCACGACCCGGTGTTTCGCTCTTTTGTCACTGATGGAAGGTGAAGAGCTTGAACCGCAGCCATATGGCCGACGAAGAGGCAGGGTGATTCGGGTTCCTTATGGGATTAACCTTTACACTGTCTGACAGTATAGCGATGGAAGTGGTTGACTATCCAACTTCCGCACTCCAAGGTTACAAACTAATCAGACCAAGGAATGCAACGCTCACTCCTAGGCTTCGTAGCCCACGGGCACATGGTAAAGGCATAGAGCCCCTCCAATTGAGTGCTACAGCAGAAAAGGTGACATTCGTACTGCAATAATCTCATATCCACTCACGTATGGATGGGTGTCATAATACTCACACTTGCTGCCATGGACCCGCATTAAATCGGCATTGTTGGCAACGATCATGACGTCACGGACAGACACTACCGAGGCGTGCGCGACTACTAGATCTGGCCTGCATACCCCCTCCCGAGTGCCCTTTCTGGATCAATGCACGATTGACCAGATCTAAGATCTTATCCTGCCGTGAAATGCGAGATGCGTGGGTCCTGGGACACACCTGTAAGATGTGCCTCAAGGACTTTATTCTGCCACAGCAGTCACATCTAGTCGCGGCCTGGGGTCGGGCCCAAGATCTCCTTAGCTTGGTGCCAATCAGGTTTCCCCTAACCTTTATGGCAGCCATGTATGGCCTCGAGGTGTTTAAATCACCGCCACTACACACACCCAAGTTTACCCAGTGATAACATTCTGGAACCTGTGACGCATTTGCAAGGCCTCAGCCATCCACCGTTTGGTGTAGCATTCCTGCCAGAGCCCCTTTCAAGTCACGAGATGAGGTAATCACGCGACCGTTAAAGACGTCTGATGTGTCTGCCGCGCTCGCTGACACTGTGCTTAGCATTGCAGCTATCACAGGATCCAGTGACGCGTCCAATCTGCTAAGGCATTTTGCCTTCATGAGTGGCATAACATGTTCGTGGAGTCTGGAAAACAAGGAACAATCATTCTTCAACTGTTCTTTTGCAGTAGAGTTGTTGGGAATAATGGCAAGTTGTTTTTCTTGATAGGTTCAGTTAGTGGTTTGGATCTTTCAGTCAACCTTGTCTGCACATACGACTCATACTTCATCTGTCTGATCTTCACAACATCTTTGATTGTTTTCATGACTGCGTCGCACATCTACTGCTGTTAGAACTTTACTCTCTTCACTGAATGTGTTTCCAAGCTCTTTGAATGTGGAAATGATTGATTGCCTGTCTTTCTTAAATGACTCTTGGAATCCTTGAGTTTGCTCATGGTGTCTTTATTTTCACTGACTGTCGTGCATTCAAACTCTGTTTTCATCCTAGCAATCTCAGGGCTTGCCACCATCCAAAGCAGGAGACTGGTAATCCTACAGCACCTCCTCTTATTGCCTTTTATTGATGCATTCTCCTGCTCATGAGCTTGGTCAAGTGCAATAGCAGAAAATCACCGGTTTGTGTTGTGCACAACAAAGGGTCCATTTGTAAAGTGCTGGGAAACATCTGGATGTCTGTCTTTCAGTTTTTGCATGTCTCGAATATGGATTGGAAGCCATCTTGAGTAGTTTTTCTGGTGAAGAGGGAACATCCATGGAGTTAACTTTAAGAGAGATTCAAGGTAAAGCTTGAAGTTCACCTATCTAACCGCTTTGACTACTTGGAGGCAGCAAAGCTCAAGTTCCAACACTTGCGACCAATACAGGAACTGAGGATGTTTGAAAGACATACTTTCCTGCCACTGTTGGAAGGTTGTAGGTTCTTGGTTTTCACTATGGTCTTCCTCAAGGTACTTATTGTATGCTTGACGCTGAAGGACGTGAAGACTTGCTGCAGTAATTTCATTAGCCCGTCTTACTCTTGGAACCTGGTTTGCAGAAATGAATGCCACAGCAACGCCTGGAGTTGCAACTTCTGCCATTGCCACGTCATATACGTCCAACTGCTCTTGTCCAGCCACTTTCCAAGTAATCTATAAGCAGCCATCTCTATGTGTAAGCCCCCAAACATCAGAATAAAAGGATCTTCACCATGAGAGTCGGGCCAGTTCCATTGCATTTGTTTCCCGAGTGCAAAAAGTGGCTTTTCCTTTCCACACAGATCTTCTGCATGTTGTATTAGCCATTCCACTTCTTTTGTGTAGCCATAATTGTGAGGATTGTTACCTGTTATTAGCTGGACATTTGAAGCTCGCAAATACATGCCGTTGTTGTTTAGCATAACTGGCTGCACATCTGTGTACTGTGGTGGTAAAAATGCGATTTTCTTTTGGTTTTGAGGTGCAGCATCAATCACAGGTTGTGGACAGGGTGTTCCAGAATTATCTTTAGTTAGATGTTGTACAAGAGAAATCGCTGTGCCATGAAATGAGTCTCGACAGGTGGTAGAGCTGGGGTTGTGATCAACGTTATCAACTCCAGCAGAGGTGAGGAGACCATTTCGCAGCATAGGAGGACACACAATGCCATCACGTTCATAAAGTGCACAGACACTATTGGCCACATCAGTTGATAGACTGAGAACTCTGTCCTAGAAAATACAGAGCCCCAGACTAGAAATGTACGTCCTCTGGTCGTGCCATGGATTTTTAGACCAACATACGTTGGAAGTGGGCACTCTCTTTCTCTGTTGTGTCTTGATACTGTGGATTTTTTATATCGTGGGCAGTAGTATTAAAAGGCAGCAGCTGTGATCGAATTTATTCTCTTGGGATGTCTTTTCAGAGCTTGGACTGGAACACTTGGCTGCTGTATTTCTAGGAACTCGTCGATGTATGAGATTATCTCAGCAAATGCTACTCCCTGTGGACTAAGTTTGTCACTTTCTTGGTCTGTAGATATATCTATATGGCTTGCTCTGTTATACAAGGAAACCAGACAATTCAGACGATAATGAGCTTCAAGAGAAATCATGTCACCACCAGCAAGTTTTGCCAAGAGTCGGCGGTCGTGAAGTTTTGTCGCACATCACCTTACTTTTGCATCTGCATTAAATGTGAAAGCTGGGTGAAGGGCACTGGTGTTATCAACTTCGTCACAAAAAAAGCAACCTTTTTCTTCTGGTTTTGACAAAGAGCATGACCTTTGTGTTTCAGTGGACTGTGGGGAGATGATTCTCTGTCACGACTTTTCCTTATCTCAGCACGCTGGAGCTCCGTTTTATTGAATTTGTATCTACAAGACGTGTGCCACAAGGCCTGATTAATCTGAAGTGTGTTTGCTATTCCTGAGTTGTTGTTAAGCTTTTCAGGATTTAGATTTTGAGGAAGTTCTCGTAGCTCTTTAAATGAGAGTATACTTTCTTCAAGTGATTTATAGCCCACACCTACATTGGCTCTTTTGGCTCTAGCAGGGCACTGTAGTGGTTCTTCTGATGCTTTTTGACAAAGAAAGTAAAGTGGTAAAAAAAGTGGTGCATTTACGTGGCGCCCTTATCACAACGTCTCAAAGGCGCTTTACAATGATCAATTTACCCCCAGCGGACAGTCAGATAACCTTTTGAACGTGACTCTATCTGAAGTCAATTTTAGCCAAAGAATGTCGGCTGTACAAAATAAACCAAAAACGGGCAAAAGAATTTTGCCCTTTTTTTTACAGAATACCGCCAATCATTGCCTGATATCAAACATATTCTTATGAACGAATGGCATCTTATATAAAACCAGCCCTTACTAAGAAAAATCTTGAAAAACCCTCATTTCATATAGAAAAGGGAGGTCTTTGAAAGATGTACTCGTTTAGAGCATAGCTCTGAGGTCTTTCAATTACTTATCTTGACTAATAGGAGTCGTGTCTGACCTGTCTACAGCTTGAAACAACATTGAGAGGTTAATTCAATTTGTAGGTCATTGGCACACCTGTAAATTTCTTCACGTATGGGACACTCTTCCTCAAGAATGATATTAAATTTGAGGGATAACCTGCAGCCACAGCCATTGCACAGTGCTTTACACAAAATGCATACACACGCTGAGGCGATGAGAGGCAAATACTTGGGCAGTTTGTCTCCCTGAACCCTGGAACTGTCAAAGAGACCTTTCAAATGCAGTGAACATAATGTAATTCCCAGTTTCCATCAGCAGCATGAAGTTTACCACAGGCTTTTCGTTACTGTTCATCTTATCACCAACCATCACCATAGTGTCCACGGTATGTATTGCTGTCCAGTTAACACTTCAAACATAATTTATCTTTGATACATTATATATTCAAAAAGAACGCTCCAATATGAACAGATTTGCCATACCAATCCATTCCTTTGACTTGACTTCCATGCCCAGTAGACGAATTCGGCTAAAACGCACGTGACATTGAATTGGGTGTTTACATTGTGTGAAAACGAGGCTCCCCTTAATTTGCCTTGCAAAATGGCAGCCGCTTGCACTTGTTGTGTGAATCATGTGGGTTGCTGTCGTTGTTTATTCAACAAAGAACAGACATGGTCAAAATTCTTGAGGAATTTTCCAAAATGTAGGCCAACAACATGGCCTTCGTGGCTCGAGCAAGGCGGAAAAAAGAAAGCTGTAGAGAAAAGCTATAAACTCTTTTGGGAAGGATATGTTTACGATGTTTACACGTGTCAGCAGTTGCTATAGATCTCTAAGAAAAAGTGAAGAGCCTCATTTTTTAGCCGTGATCTTTAGGGAGTGTGATGGCAGGGCGGAGGTTTTTAAAGCACACTGTTCGTGTAAGGGAGGAAGCGGCGGACATTGCAATCATGTGTTTGCATTATTGTTTCAGTTTAAAGGGATACTCTACACCTCAAAATGACAT
>NC_090870.1:36375442-36377942 GCF_036669935.1 Montipora foliosa | reverse complement strand
AGACTTCCATCCTACATTTCAACGAGAACAGCGATCGCGAATGTGCAAAACTACAGGATGGTACTGAGCGGGTAAACATTGCTTTCCCCAAGTACAAGAAGGGGGAACATACAATAAAGAAGATTTTAGTTCCATGCACATATAGTAAGTACTGATAAAATATGCAAGGAAACATTTCACGTGGGCTAATTTCAGAAATGACTAACAATTACAACTGCCTATATGATCTCTCATGTCTTTAAATCTTTCTCCTGCAGTTAAAATATACCTTGTATGACTTTCATATGTTCACTTGCACATAAAAAAAAACTAGATACATAACACACCAAAAACGTTTGATAATTAAATTATTATCGATTAGCATTAAAATTTAAATGAACTCTCATAATGATCAGCCCCTACGAAATAGGCTACCCAAATCTATAACTTTTTTTCTACGTTAAGGACCCACTTGTTTCTTGTCAAGCCACAAGAAAAATTATAATTTCTCTAATAACGATGTTCTCTCAAGGATATGTTGCTGATCTGAAAGCGAGTGTTGCACGGATTCTTGAGGGAATTGACACCTGTGTCTTAGAAAGAGCTGCTGCACCTCAATCACTGTCATCGGATTTTGAGCGGCCAGATAAGCTGGCTGCTATAAATGCCTTCATATCAAGGTTTAAGAACAGTTAAGTTACCCAAAAAAACGTAGCAGGAAAAGGCTTGTTCCATTGTTTTGAAAATGATGTAAATCAATCTATTGGTTCCTTGCTCTTTATAAGAAAGACCAACAAGGCTAATGTCTTCACTAGCAATATTTGCTACCCTTTTCAGTCCCAACTACAGTACAATACTACAAGAATTTTCCCTTTCTCATTGCCAGTTTAACTTGTTTCAAATTTAAAGCATGTAGTAGAATAGCTTTAAGTTTATGAATTTCATTACTGTTGAAATTGCCTTAATATGGTACATTTGTAATTTATTTCAGTGAAGGAGAACCTGTTGGGGGTAACTACTTGGTGTAGGCACTCACATAATGGTCCAGGTAGTTATACTCAAATTTAAACTACAGAACAGTACTATAAATTTATACAGTTACCCCAACGTAAAAATGAAAGCTGACCACAAGCAAACTGCAGTGAAACTAACTGCAAGCAAAATTGGCACTCATGTAATGGCCTGGATAGTCACAGCCTACACCAAGTAGTCGATCAACACCCCCAGGAGTAAAACCACTACACAAAGTGGATTTGTACACTTCAAGTACACTTGAAATTAATAACGTAAAAATTATTACAAATAATTTTCATCCTACCATTGAAGACATTTGTTAACGTATCATCTGTAAGTTGAATACCAATAATCTTGAATAAGTCAGAATATGTTACGATTATTTTAAAGGTAGAACAAAAATCATCTATGAGAAGAAATGTTCGAATTAAACACAAAGTCTTCGGTCAATTTATTTGTCTACTCGTCGGGAAATCAAAATCCTTCAAACACAATATCATCTTCAATTCCTGGGGGTGGAAAGTGTGCCCGAATGCAACAAACTGCACATGAAGGGAGAACCACTCTTATTTGCTTCCCCAACAGTCCCCAGCACCACCTTGCCAGCTGCCTGTAGGCTATGTGCCTCTTCTGTTTGTGATCTGGACCCTCATATGCATCGGTATACTGCTGTTTATATTGATACCATTCCGTTTGAAGAACCCACCGATTCAAGCAAAACCCTAAACCACTAAACCCTGGATGTTGCGTAATGCACACCGGGGGCTCGCCAAGTCCTTTAGCCTCGACCGCTTCGTTGTTTTTTGCCACCACACAGTCAATTTCAGAACAACATACGCATTCAACCACTCTAGTAAGTCGCTGGCAATTCCCACAAGCACACCTAAGTCGACATTCTGATGTAAGGTGTCTTAAGGTTTCAACGTAAGACGTTGTTATAAGCTAATTTTCCAATAACACTTCTTGCATGCCAAATTTATCGATTATAAAACTGCCAGCTTATTGCGCACTGACTGTCAAGAATTAGTTGTTAAAGTGTAATTTATGTGAGTTATTTGTAAATATCTATATGCATTGATCACTTGTTTAAAAGCAACAATCAGCTTCTAAGTCTTTCAGACTTTCAGCTGTTCGACTGCATTACAGCTTTTTTACAGAAACATGCCTCAAAGGAATTTTTTGATGGCACCAACCTTTTCTTTTATCTGGGGTTTCCTCCAACTCCTCTTCCGTAGATGATACATGTACATGTAGTGGTATGTACTGTATGTTGCAGCAAGAAGGCATCTTCTTGGCTAGCCTCAGCACTTTCTGTAACCAACTCTCTGCCCAAACTTCCCAGCAATCTTTTAATGAACCAATTCCCAGCTGTACCCACCTCCAATTTGAACTGTGAATCAACAAATAAATATAGTGAAAACTTTCAGTTTTTTTGGAAAAAATAATTCATAATCTCAGTCACATTCCAAACAAAAATTATTGCTGCTACTTACAGATAAAAGATGTC
>NC_090870.1:36337942-36367942 GCF_036669935.1 Montipora foliosa | reverse complement strand
CCTTTATGGGTCTCTTCTCTTCATTGATGAAGACTCTTCTGAAAGAGTACGTCAGTTCCATACGTTCCTTAATTGCATCTCTGTCTTTTTCTGGTCGTTTGGACTCCTTTTGAAGCCAGGATTTTTGGATTTTGTGTGACTGTTCATTTTCACCACATTTAGGTGGTGGCTGCCAATGAACAATCCCCCTCTGTAACTCCTTTTTCACCCTTGACTTTGATTTTCCCATGGTGCATTCAGCCTCTCGAGTCTTCTCTTTAGGTCCCAAGTGGTATGTCTCATTTTTAAATTTGTTGGTCAAAAAGTTCATCCATGAATCCTAAGTTAACAGAAAAATATGAAATCCACCACTGAGTGTCTGCTGGTGGAGTGTTAAAATCATACAATGTACCTCCCCCATTGAAGCACTTTATTGGCTGTTAGCAACCTCTTAAAAATCACAAAATGTTGAGAACAGTCTGAAAATCTTCCTATATTCACAATACAGAACCTGCATATCAATTAAGGGCTACTTAAGCTTTTCAAGTTACATCCAACTGTATGAGGCGTGCCACCTGCCAGTTCAGATGGAAAATACTAAAAATTAGAATACTATAACAAATTAACTGCATGGTTAGACCTACCTTTCAAGTTAAATCGAATTGTATGAGGCGTGCCACCCGCCAGTTCAGATGGAATATACTACAGATTAGTGTACTGTAACAAATTAATTGCATGGTTAGAGCTACTTTTCAAGTTACATCGAACTGTATGACGCGTGCCACCCGCCAGTTCAAATGGAAAATACTACAGATTAGTGTACTGTAACAAATTAACTGCATGGTTAGACCTACCTTTCAAGTTACATCGAACTGTATGAGGCGTGCCCGCCGCCAGTTCAGATGGAAAATACTACAGATTAGTGTACTGTAACAAATTAACTGCATGATTAGACCTACTTTTCAAGTTACATCGAACTGTATGAGGTGTGCCACCCGCCAGTTCAGATGGAAAAAAACTACATTATAGTCTACTATGACAAATCAACTGCATGATTACTGACAATAACACTTACACTGTAAACTGTAAAATGTGATCATAGAGTATACGTATGATCTGCAGCCGAACTTTCTTGGAGGCATAATGTTTTTTTTCCAGTTCATTCTGTACATTGGGAGGAAAATCTGGAAGAACAAAAGGACAGGGCCAGGGCCTCCTTGATAATGAGGGCACCTCTGACATTTGCCCAACAATGTTTCTGGTAAAAAAAAAGGCAAAAAGTGAATAATACTGGCATATACTCTACCAATGGTCCAGCCTCCCCAAGAACATTTATATTTAGCTTTAATGTCATTATGAATGACTTTCTTTGAATGAATATAACAGAATTTGCATCTGATGATAATCATTGAAAGGAAACTTGTAACTTGTAACTTGTAGCCTGGCAAAGTCATGTCCATAACTGGTCAGTTTGCCTGGTGCCCAGCCCTTAATGAAAGCCCTGGAAGCAACATAGCATGTATACATACTTAGCAGCTGCTGGTTCACAATTAGACCTGGTGGTTGTTTCTCCTGATTTTGCGTCAGGTTTTGCCCTCTTCCTAGGCCTATTGACATGCAGAATAACATTTCAAAATGAGACTTAGAAGCAATGCTAATTATCACAGGAGCTGTTACACATACATTATGTGTGTTCTATGAACAAAAAAAAAATCTAACAGGATTCTTGGCTGGGGAGTAAAATCGGTGAAATTAAAGGAGAAAGCTTGAAAAATTCCGCACCCCAGAAATAAATATTTATTGACGTGAACTCTCTCAATGAGTACTTTGTGTTCTTAGAGCAAATGTCCAATGAAAATATTGTTTAAATAAAGATAATAATACTAAATATTATTATTATTATTATTACTACTATTATTATTGCTTTTGGATTTATAGTTCAGAACAATTAACAGGGATTTTTTTACCAAGTCAAAGGGTTGTAAAAGTACTAACAATTCTCTGGTTGACTGTCTATTTCTTTAATTTTATAGCCAAATCATACTTGTCATTTGCTCCTGCAACTGCCATTTCTTTCTCACTGCCTTTCATTCTTTCCTGTTTTTCACTGCATTCTACTACTTCCACTTCACCCCTAAAACAACCCACAAGGCAAATATTGACCATCGTCATTGTATTAATGGCATAGGTAGATTGAGGAAGTTCAGATTTAAGTTAAACTTATGTTGTCATGGCAGTAATAGCCTAATAAGGACAGGTAAACGTAAAAAAAGGGAGTGAACAGTTCTTACTCGTCAGCTGTCTTGCGCTTCACACTAAGCTATTGCTGTTTGTTGCTTGTCTTTGACAGCTGACTAGCTGCACTAATGCTGAGGAATAAGTAGATTTATCTCCATCAGTAAGAACAAATGGATGGCTTGTACTGCAATCCTAAAGGCATATTTATGTTGAATTGTAATCTAACTTTGCATGCACAGCTGTATTAAAGTTTTGATTCCCAAATTCAGTGGTTTCCTAAATCAAAGAGCCAGTTAGAATAGAACCAGTCCAATTCCAGTGAACAACTATTAGCCTGTGCGAATCAAACAATATTTATATTTAATTATTGCCAAACATTAATTAAACCAGTCAAATAATAAAGAGAGATAAAGTTATCTGAGCTATAGGTATGGGCAACGCTTCAGAGGCTGGGTTCAGCAAGACATCACTTCTAAAGGAATTTATACTCACCACAAAAAGCTTCAGAATAGTCGTTGTACGGGGCGCCTAAGCCATTTGCTTACTTCCTCTGCCGTCCATTGTTCTACATTTGAAGCATCCATTGAATTTAAAATAAGGCAAAAAACGCTGGCTTCCAATTCAAAACCTCCTTCGAACACTGGCCAAATGAAAAGGGATATGAAAAAGTCCTTTCTTTAACGGTATTGCGATACATCTTGATTGGTGGAAAATTATCTCGCCTTCAAGACCAGAAATTCTCATCAAATATACTTGTTCTGGTAAATGCCGCAGCCAATCACATTGTGCGAACTGACAGTCAGTTGTTACCGCAAACAAACGTTTCCAGTTAACTGATCTCTCCTTTTCTCTTGCTTGCTTGAGGACATGGATACAGCTGACGTCTATGGTTGTTACAAACCAGAATGCAGCCACTTGCATTTTATGAGCTTTAAAAAGCTACTGGCTCACATTCGTAGTCGGCATTCGCACGACCCAAATTTTCTGGTCACTTGTGGTCGGCCAGGGTGCAGCAAGACTTACAAATTTTTTTCAAGTTTTAAATCTCATATTTACCGCAACCATCCTAAAATCTCATTAAGGAATTGCAGCAAGGACGAGAAAACGAAATTCTTTATGGAGAAGATTCGAATGATCCGGAACACTCACTCATTTCCGGAGAAGAAAGCAACTCAGAGGATGACACGAGAGAAACAACTCTTCAAAACGTTGCTTTATTCATGCTTAAAACTAGAGAGTGTAACAAATTGAGCCAGACTGCAATGGGAAATGTTTTAGATGAAACACAGCATTTGGTGGAGATGTCCGTTAATCATTTTCGTTCACGAGTTGAAAAGTGCATTACTCAATCGGGCATCAAACTGGGTGAAGTAAATGGCCTTCATGAACTTTTTAACGAAAAGCCTGTGGTGGTAAAGGCAATAAACCAACTAATCATCCTCTGTCAATAATATAGGAGCCTGTGGAAGTTGTGTTGGGTGAATATGTGAAGGAGACAACGACAAGTGGTGGAAGAAAGAAATTGCTTACATTAAGAGATGCATTTCATTATATTCCCTTGAAACCCGTTTTGGAAAGACTGCTTAATCAATATGACGTATATGTTCAGGTAAATACTTTTAAAAAGTTTATGAATGCCTCCATGCAACAGCGTAATAACAATGGGAAACACTTCCACACAACTCCTTGCACTGTGCATGCATTACTTTGATACTAACCATACTTAGTATCTATAGCAGAGTCCCATTCCTCTAACTTTGTGTAACCATGTTCCAAAAATGAATAGAGTTTGGGTCACACATAATTTGTAAGCATAATTATTAATGTATGGAGATGTGCGGAAACCTGTGCACCAAGTATTGGATATCACATGAATCACGAAGCGATGAGTACGATATTTGTTTTTCCTAGAATTCTTGGGTGCCTCCTAAGGAGAGGAAAAGCAGCTCTAATTAAGCAAATTAAAAATAAACACTCAGCTTTAAGTTTATATCCTTCCAATGCTTGACTTGAATAATTGCATAGCCGCCAGTGTGGACCACAGCGGATACCTTGTTTTGACAGGTGTCAATTGATCAAAACATGGATGTCCAATATCAAAGATGTATGCTGTAAACTAGCATGATATTGGTCACATTGGCATACATGGAGGGGTATACATATGTTCGGTCAATGTTGTCATGCCTATAAAACCAAAATTTTTTTCGCTCTGATGGGTTACCATGTTTTCTTAACTATGGTGCTCCGGAAGCACACGCGGAGCTCCGCTATTAATATTGGCAACAAAACAGCTCTGCTGATTTGGTGGATGTAGCTTACGCACAAAAGCAAAAAAACTTCAATTTAGTTATAAGAGATGACTAAACAAAGGGAAAAATGTAAGTAGGTTTACAATGTTGTGTGTGACAATTATAAAAATATACCCATTTTGTCCTATTATTCCTATTATTACAATATTATTGAAATTATTGTCATGCAGTCTTGTCAGATTTGTTATTAAATTTTGTTTATAGGTTCAAAACTCACATCAATCCACTGATGGAAAGATGCGAGATTTTTGTGATGGTGAATATTATCAGCAACATCCACTTTATTCTAATGACAAAACAGCATTGCAAATCTTCCTGCACTATGATGATTTTGAAATCTGCAACCCCCTTGGATCAAGAGTGAAAAAACAAAAGATAGGTCTTGGCTCAGCTTTCTATGTGTTACTATGCCTTTTAAGTTGTAGTCAGAATATTCTGTGCAACGCAAGTATATATTCCAGTGAACAAAGAATCTTTATGTTGTAGAAGGGCCCAAAGAATGTTTGACTGACGTTTGACAACCTGCAGAGAGGAAGTCATCTCAAGAGTCAAGCTCGGGTTGTTGAAACATCAGTCATTGTCAGCAAAAGCCCTTCTGAGGATTACATGTAGTCTAACTCAGACATTCTTATGCATACAAATAAATCAATGATTGTAAGGATTAAGAGCTTCTGCCTGAGAGACCGGGGCAGACTTGGAAATGAAGGTCGGCCGATTTCGCTTAAAATTGGTACACAAAGTACTTATGTCGACTTATGTAATTTGCCACAGTTTCAGCTTCAACGACTTTTTTTAAGCCGAGTTCTGGATATCAGCCCCTCAGGGGTCCTCAGAGGCTGATTTTCAGTGCAATTTTGGCCACTTTTAAATCTCTCTTTTAGCAACATGAAATTAATTTGAGGCAAAAACAAAACCATATTTGTAAAGCCCTATCCTTAGGCTTTTATGGGTGAGAACATTAGCTCATGGAAATTTTTCGCTAGCCTGTGGCTGTTACCACAACTTGGTCCTATTTGAAGCATATGGGAAGCAACCGGAAATGGCCTGTTTTTCAGACCATATATTTTCCATGCCCATGTTTTATATCTTGAGGTCTTAATATCCCGGCAAAGTTTAGCCTTCAGTTTAGTAATATCAAGAAAAAAATACCAAGGTTGAGGCTTTTTTACCACGAAACACTTTAACAAGTTGTTTACTGGGTATATAAGTTTGATGGGAAAGGGTGGGTAGAACAAAACTCTATTTATGGGACTGTGCCTTGTTTCCATGGCAACCTCGTTTTGTCAATCACAATTACCCAAAGTTTGGGATTTCTCGTCTAATTGTTAAGTTTTTTATTGACGTTTTCAAGTTTCTTGTGACAAACATAATGTTTTCTACCTTTAGTACCTCTTCACTACTCTTTTAATGTTATTGTAATTGCCAAAAGTGAGCTTTTGACTTCATGGAATAGTCATATTAAATCCAGACTCGTGGATTTAATATGACGGATGTTTTGGTATTTATGGCATTCTAACGTCACATGCATTAATAGCTGATTATTCACTAATTACCGGGGCCCAGCTGCAGGCTGGCACTGGTCGTAAAATGCAGACGGTTTCTGTCGTTTTTTCAGCGGTACATTGTTAGGGATATATCGCTGACTTCCGATATATCGCGGGCTCGTTACTTTTGGGAGTGCTCGCTGGCTCATTGAAATCTTATCCGCCATTTTGAAAAGCAGGAGACACGGAGGACAGTCAAGAGAAAGGTTATAGCTTTCTGGGGAACGACACGTTTCCCAACCTTTACGATGCACTAGTTTATGAGTGGAAATTTAAGAGTGAATATTTGGAGAGACAAATTTACGAGGGATCACTTAAGAGTGAACCTTCCATCGTGAAACTGATCAAGAATGAAAGCGAACACTTATCAAAGCTAACTTTATATCATCTTAAAAAACGTGCTACAAGGCGATCTAGACGAGCTCGTGGAGAAATTTGTCTTCAAAAAGATTTCAACGATTGAGATTCTTTGCATCTGACTCTGCTGTTATTATGGAAATGAGGTAGGCTACAGTTTGTTATTGAGTAATGCATGCAGTTTGTACGTTATTGAAAACTGAATACACTATGGGCCCAGCTAAGGGGCCCAAAAACAAAGACAGAGACGAAATGTGGGTGCAGTAAATCAGCGTTGATAACCCACTTTGAGGTCTTTAATGTCAAGTTTCCTCGAGTTTGGGTGATTTGTTTACCCCTTTAATAAATGTATTGTGTAAAGTATCGATAATGAAATTCCAAGGATAAATGGGATTTAATTCCTCAGCATATCTAGGTATTTCTCCTGATGCTCGACATTAATTAGTATATCTACCTTGAGATTGACTAGAATCTATTTTGAAATGCCTCGGTATCCAGAGAGTCATCTGCATCCGCAGGCTTTGGTAGTACTGTTTTAAACAGGAAAACTCCAGAGTTAGTACTACTGCTTTTACTTTCCAGACGCCTTTGTTTCAAATCGGGTAAAACGAAGGGAGAGACAGCTGTTTGTGAGGGACATCTGTCTGCGATAGATTTCTTTAACGCTGGAGCAAAATGCTTTTCGTCGGCGTTGTGACAAACGTTGTAAAACTTCGCTGTCTTCTCTATTATACACTTTACCAAAAGATAACACGATCGACAAATTGAAGTTGAAACAGCTCCAATGTCTTCCTCCCGTACATTTATGTCTCCGTACTTTCTAACGGCCTCGTCTATTCCTTCGCTTGACGATTTTTCACCAAACAGCTTCAAGTAGAACTTGTCCTTTTTTTCAATCAATTTTCTACAGCAACGGCAAAAATCATCCAAGGATGCGGCTGCCATTACGAGAGCCCTCTCGAAGCTATACCACGCGTTCGCAGTGGCAACGTGTGGAAACTTTACCGAGAAAAAAGTTAGCGTGCGAAGGAAAGTTTTTTTTACATCGCTGAAAGCTTAGCAAGAAATATGTTTCATTCGTATATTTGAAACTGTGTTAGTTTGGTGTAATATGCTTATACATGACAGAGGTGCAGAAGGAAAAAAATTTAAATCTACCTCCAAAACATATCACCTTTCTCCTTTCGTTTCTGTTGACTTCCGCTTATAAGCCACAGCCAATGAAAATAAATATCTTTTTTCGAAGAATTCCGGTACGACCGGCCTCCGCCCAAAGATTGTTTTACTGAGAACCAATCAAAAAAATCATATTTTTTTCGTATCCCCGGGGAACCCACCGCTGACCCAGGAGCCAGAGAACTCTGGGCTCGAGATTGTATGTTAATAAGGCGAGAAAACTTTATCATGCACGATATAAATGTAATAACAAACGCGATCCAAAGATAATTAACTTAAATAAAATGGTTATACCCAAGAAAGCTTATTTGTTGTCTTTCTTTAGCAGGCATAATCACAAGATAATGAAACTAAAATGTAAAGCACGTTGATATTTATCATTGTTCTCTTGCAATTGTGTGAGTCATATGACCAATTATGTGAATTTCAAACTAAGTAAAGATGTTGAGAAGAATCCAGGACCTACTCAATACAACACTGATCATCATCAAGTAATAATTACACCTTTTATGCAAAATCACAGCTCAACAATGCAGTTGACCTCTCTTATTTCCTCCGAGAATTTGATGCAGTCAAGATTAGGTGAACTTGGTTTACAATCAATAGATGTTGATTGTTTCTTTAGATCTGTATCAGATCAATGATATGGCAATAGCAACCATCATATGCGTTTACGTACTGCTGGGGAGACAAAACACTTTGAGAGCTTTTTGTCTCTAATTGTGAGTTACGTCAGTATTAGCCTCCACAGAAAAGGGGTGCGAGAGGTTAACTATATTTATGCAATCCCGTGTCCCACTTGGCCCCGGTAAGTTCCACGTAGTGGTTCTAGTTTTGTAATTTTAAGCCCTAAGTTCTTTTCTCCCTTCCCCTTTCAGAACATGACAAATAATTTATGACTCTAGTGTTACTAAGGCTCTGATTTAATTGCGACACAACCAGAGGTGGTTTGCCTCAGAGAGTAATTGCGCGAGTAATTTCAAAATCAGACAACTACAAAACGTGTGGCCAATTTGAAATTACAAGCAAGATTACTCCCTGAATTGTACAACACAAGTTCCAATTACTTATTAATCGTATCTATAACAAATTTCGGACTTTTAAAAATGTCTTTTGAGAACTTCTTTTGGGCCAAAACGTCTGTAACGCTTTTCATATGTTTTGAAATTTGTAGGAAACACTGCGCGAAGGAAGCCATGAAAGCGCTCCTAATTGATGTGAGAATCTCGTGGGTATTCAATTACAGGTATCCAATTCATTATTCTTTGTTATTGTTATTGTTACTGTTATTATCATCGTTATTACAACTATTATTACACTTTTTCTTTGTTACCTCTACTACCTTTTTATTAGGTTAGCTCTAACCAGTACCCATGAAGAACATCCTATTTGGCTGCAGCAAGCTACAGGAAGAAATACTGGACAAGGATCATGCATTATGCTTCAAACGTTCCTATTACATACACTGTATTACACATAGTGGCAATAATTGCATCCTTTTGAGCTCTGAATAAGGAGGAATTCTTGCAGTGGTCCAGAGAAGGAGTCCTTCCTTGTCTTGGCTCCCTTAACTTCCACTTTAAACTCCATGCAAACTTTCTTGAGGACGTTTAAACGAAGCTCTTGAAGTTTTCCCTGCTTACATAACCTACAAAGGTTGTGTCCCAGAAACATAATTGGGTGATCTAGATCTGTCTGCAGCTCATTTTCAACAAGCTGCTGTAACGCTTTAAGGTTTACATCCTGATAGATTGGCTCTTCGTCATCACTCTCCAAACATTCAGGAATTGGCCTGCCTGCCTCAACGCCTGCTTTACGCTGTGACTTGGAAAGGTTGGAGAAAAAACTTGCGATATGTTTAGAGGTCCGCCACTCATTTGGCTGGAACAGCAATTCCCCTGTGGCATCACGCGCGTGCTTCATGCCATGTTCCACCTGCTTCGCATCCGCTTTGTTACCTTCCTTTGCTCCACGATTGAACATTTGGGTCAAGTAACTCTTAACGTTCTCAGTCATCCTGCTTGATCTCGTGATTGTCTTTGTCCAAATGCAGCGGTAAAATCGCAAAGTTTTTCAACAGGTGGTACTGAACCGTGCTTTTGCATGCTAACACTAGACAAAATGCTGGCCCACTTCTTCTTAATGACGTCATATGCTGTATCTTGCTCTTCCATGAAAACATGACGCTCGGCATCTAGATGTTGCTGAAGGTTGTCAAATGTGGCGAACATCTTGACACATCCCTGTTCCAGACAGGAAAACAGGCCATCTGCTTTATGGGACTCGGCTGAAGGATGCACGGCTATTGCCCCAAGACAACCAGGTTGTGAGGAAAACGGCACAAGAACCTTTAATCCTGTGTCTTCTTGAGCTCTTGTTATAACTGAAGCATACGAATAAAAATGACCCTTCCCAATCTGGTACGCTTTCCAGCACCGAACACCATCTTCAATAAAGTGGAAGTTGTTAAGAAAACTTATTCCAGGAATCTTACACACTTCGGCATTCATCTTTGTTTTGTCGATTTCAACCACAGCAAGGCGGCAGCCTCGGACACCACTATTTGGAAACGAATGATAATGTTATTAAATTCCTAAAGGTATTCTTTCTAGTATTTTTAATTATAATATCAGTAAAGTAGCCTCTTGAACATGAACAATCAGCCTGTTACTTTGCTGATTCTGCTCGACTTGAGTGCTGCTTTTGATACAGTTAATCACTACACAATGCTACGTCGACCTGAATACTCATTTGATATACAGGGAAAAGCCCTCTCCTGGCTTGCATCTTATTTGTCTGGAAGAACTCAGCGGTTAATGATCAAGCCTTTTAATTTAGAATGCGGCATGCTTCAAGGTTCCTGCCTTGGTCCGCTCCTGTTCACGTTGTACAAGAGTGAGGTTTTTGAGATAATTAAACATCATCTGCCCATGATTCACTGTTACGCTGATGATTCACAAGTTTACATCTCATTTAGTCCAAACGACAGAGCTGAATAACTTGCTGTGGTGAGGAATATGGAAGACTGCATTACAGACATTCGTTCTTGGATGTTGTATAATGATCTTTAGTTTAATGACAGCAAGACTGAATTCCTCATCATTAGTTCATCACAACAGCTGGGAAAGCTACAACAAGTTGCAAAATTCTTGAGACACTTTCATTAAAAAACGCCTTTTCTAGCTTCCAATTCCCGCCGTATCTAGAATTTAAAACTTTCCCACTTCCTCTCCCCTCTCCCCCTTTCAATGTTGACAGCTCAAGTTCCAAACATTTTTTTGTCTTGCTAGCAACACTGATAAGGGGGGGAGGGGGGCTGCAGTGTGAGAGATAATAGGGAAATTAATGACGCCCCAAGAAGGCTATGACTATGGAGGGGCTTCAGTTTGTTTTCCCAACTTTTTGTTGTTTCCCTTCCGAGGTCAAGCTAACTGGGCTAATATTACTCTCTCTCTTTCTATATATATATATATATGTAAACATGGCTTCGTTGAATGTCTACACGTCCTGTCCAGTCTCCCACCAAGCTCTAGAATTATAATGATAATCATAGTCAGCAGAGGCCTGATTCAGCTGGCCAGGTCAAATGGAGAAACAAGGTACTTGCCAGTCAAAGCCTCTAGTGAACACTGCAGCTGACTGGAGGGGTTGAGTCAATAAAGCACCGTCCTCACCCCACTAGTTTTGCCTCCAGGCCTTATCCACCCACCCACTGTTAGACCAGTCCCTGGGCTATCCAGCTGTACCCACCTTGATGCTAGGCCCCCTACCTGGAGCTGGCCAGGCGAAAACCTATTGGCCATGTTTTAATGTAATAAGAGATATAAACAAATAAAAGTGAAACTGCTTTACCTATCCTTGGAGTGCTCGATGCAAAAATTTGTAGAGCAAAATAAAACTATAAGCATACTTATGTATATATTTATTCATTACTGTATTCTCCACGGCAATCTTTTTGATCCCAGCATCAAGAGCTTTCTCAGCTTCTATTGAGGAAGGGGCCTTTCTGTACTCAAAGACTAGCACACGTCCCTCAGCCCTGAAAAAATAGTTGACAAATGAATATAATTCTCTTATTGGCAACAAAATGTATGCAGCCTTTGACAACTTAACATGTAAGGCTTGACTCAAAAAGGAGGCAGCCCTAAATCATTTAAGAGTTCACCTTATATGGTTGTTAAAATAGGTATTTTATTGAAGTTCAGAGCATAATTGCTAATTATTTTTACGGTATTGCAAGAAATGGCAAAAAACATATATATATATATATATATATATACAGTACTGTCTGCAGTTAGTTATGTATTATATATATATATATATATACTTGCTATAACTGCAGACAGTACTGTTTCGGCCTTCTGGGCCTCATCAGTGCAGTGCTGATGTCTGGGATGGAGGTTAAGCTTATAAAGCCACCCCAAATGTCCCACAAATGTGGTACATCTAAGCCATGCCAGAGTGCTCAAACTAGCGAGCTAGTGAGCATGCGCAATTGCTAGCGGCAATGACTCATCCCAGTAGAGTGCTCAATTTGGACATGAAAGCAAAAGCTTTGTAATGCCAAAGAGCTATATCTGCATATATATATATATATATATATATATATAAATGTGGAGGTCGAGTCAACCTTGGCTTAAAGTGCTCAATGCTGTGGTAGCAGAGCTAAGTATACATAAGTTGAAAGATTAAAGAGGACGCATCGATTCTCTGTTACTCTGGGTTTCGCGCCTAAGCGCTCGTCAGACAGGACTTTATTCAACTAAGATCATACCTTCTTATATACAAATTAGATAAGTAACTAATTAATTCATTAATGATCTGAGCTACGTGTGAAATAACGATTTTCTAGAACTATTGTTGGCGGCTTGTGAAATTTGCTAAGTAAAACCTATATCTCGTGGCGGCATTTAGAAATGAGTTCTGTTCTTTTGTTTAATAAAGACGGCTTCTTGGCTCTAATTAAATAAAGTTTTTCTGTCAGGCACAAGTGGCACCGCTTGTGTTTGTTGCTGTAGGCCGGGGCGGTCGCTAGAATACTCCAGTTAATTGTAAAATTGGTGTTGCTGTCTTTGAGTGTCCAGATATGTTTTGATAGTTCTGTGCTGTTTGAATAGTTTCTGTTCCCAAAAGAAAGTTTGTGCTGCGTGTAACGTTGTTTAAAAGTTCCTTCTGTTAGTCCAATATAGTTCTTTCCGATGGGGTCGCTTTCTGTTGTTACGTTGGCGTTGTAGACGATGCTTGAGGTCAGACAGTTGTTTTTCAGAGGGCAGTCGTTTTTCTTCCTGCAGTTACAGTTGCTTTCCGTGGAGGGTGTCTTGCTTGATTGGAGGATTTTTCTGTTGTTTTTCTTAATTATGGTTTGCAGGTTGTCTGTGCAGCTATAACTGACTTTTATGTTGTTTTTGTTTAAGATCTTGTTGTACCGATGATTTTTCGGAAAATGTTTGCAGACGAGGTTCAGGAACTCTCAGCCGATGTTTGTCTGTACGTTCATGCTGTAGGGCGGATTAAACCAAATTATGTTTCTTTGTCTGTTCTTGCGGCTGTTCTGTGCGGTGTGAGTTACAGGTTTCGTGCGTTCAGTGTACATTAATTTTTCGTCGTGTCCACTTTGTTTAAGTGCACTTTCGTAGTGTGGTTTGGCTTTGTTGAAGAGTTCTTTCGTTGAGGAAATGTTGGAGATGCATCGGCCGATGGCTGCAGGTAGGTGTTTTATTATTGTAGGCGGATGGTTGGAGTTGCTGTCGATGTAGCGAGTTTCGTTGTTCGGCTTTCTGTATGGATAGTAGGTTCGGTCCATGACGTTTAGGGTGACGTCAAGGAAGTTGCAGATTTTTAAGTTTGTACTTATAGAAATGTTCAGTCCTTGTTTCTTAAATTCTCGTGTGATATCCTTTCTAGTCTGTTCTCATTGTGGTCCGCTTGCGTTTCTTAGAAGTACCAGTCCGTCGTCTCTGTAGAGTCCTACGTTGTTTTTGCTGTATTTCTCACTGAGGTTGTTCAGGAGGAAAAGACCGGTAAGCTCACAAACTTCCGCTCAAAGCTGCCCATAGTTACGTCGAACATGTCGCTGTGGTTTTTCTTGGTCTAGGCGGTCTTGTTGTCAAATAGGAGTGATTTCCGGCAGTGCATGATTATGTCAATGTCTTTGTCGCTGATTGTGGTATAATTCTTGGCAAATGAAATGGCTTTAGAGACAAGAGATTCTGTGATGGATGGGTAAAAACTGTGGATGTCTAACGAGGCGAACGAATGCTTTTGCTTGTCGGGTATGCTGGTGAACCAGTTTGTTACATCTGATGTGTTTTTCCACTGGTTGAGCTTTGTCATTTTTCTGATTTTCTAGTTGATATTGTCGAGAATTTGTTTACTGACTTTTCCGAGTTCGCTTTTTGCGGGATTTGTGAGGCGGCATGTGGGGTGGTTGGTGAAGTTATCTTTGTGGTCTTTTAAGGTAATAAAAGCTTGTTGTTTTGCGATTTGTTCTGTGCGGCTGTCGATGTTGAGTTTTTGGGCGATAGATTTTGCTTGTGAGTCAATGATGTTGGCAGCGTTGGCGCTAGCTTTCTTGTAGGTGGTTGTGATGCTGTCCCTCAGAAGCTTGTCGTGCTGCGTCTTGTCAAGCTTGTAAAAGTTTGAAGTCTTGTCCGCAGGAATAAAGGCTTTTGTCGATTTCTTGATTTTGCTGGTTTCTTCGTTGAGTTTGTTCTGGAATTTGTTGTTGACGTTTCTGAACTTTATGTTGTGTACCATGTCGAGGAGATCTGCTTCAAACTTGTCTAGATCGCTGTTCTGCGGGGGGCACTTTCTTGATTTAAAACCAAAATCATCGTTGTTTGTTGCATCGTTGTTATGTTGTTCGTTGGGGTCGAAGAAAAAGGCTTTCCATCTCATTCGTTTGATGGCGCCTTCTACTTTCTCTATCAGGCTTTTCAAATAACTGTTTCTTGGTGGTATCAGTATGTTCTTAGTTGAATAATCGAATCGGACTTGATTCATCTTTGTGTGTGGCAGTCAGAATACAGTGCTCAACTAGACTTTTTAGGAGCGTAGTATAAATGTGGAGATCGAGTAAACCTTGGCATAAAGTGCTCAATGCTGTGGTAGCACAGCTAAGTATACATAAGTTGAAAGATTAAAGAGGACGCATCCATTCTCTGTTACTCTGAGTTTCGCGCCTAAGCGATCGTCAGACAGAATTTTATTCAATTAAGATCATACCTTCTTATATACAAATTAGATAAGTAGCTAATTAATTCATTAATGTGATGATCTGATCTACGTGTGAAATAACGATTTTCTAGAGCTATTGTTGGCGGCTTGTGAAATTTGCTAAGTAAAACTTATTCTCGTGGTGGCATTTAGAAATGAGTTCTGTTCTTTTGTTTAATAAAGACGGCTTCTTGGCTCTAATTAAATAAAGTTTTTCTGTCAGGCACAAGTGGCACCGTTTGCGTTTGTTGCTGTAGGCCGGGGCAGTCGCTAAAATACTTCAGTTAATTGTAAAATTGGTGTTGCTGTCTTTGAGTGTCCAGATATGTTTTGTCTGACGAGCGCTTAGGCGCATAAAACACTGCCTGGCTAACTTTCCTTTTATAAGTTGATGTTTCAAGTATTCCTTATCAAATATTTGGTTGCGTGCCGGCATGCACTCGCCAGTTCGTTCCTTTTGTTCAGGGTGCCTGCTCCCGGTTTACAGATGATGAAAAATTTTTCCGTAATGCAAAGATCACATCTCTTTGTTACGTTTGAATAAGGTCTGGTGCGAGTCAGTACTTTCCAGGTTATAGCAAATTCCGTTTTGCTGTCCTTTAGGGACCAGATGTGTTTGTTCAACTCCGTTGCGTTCCTTTTGTTCTTATTTCTAAATGAAGCTGTGTGGTTTCGGAACCTTGTTTTGAATTGGTTCACGGTAAGCCCGATATATGTTTCCTTTCCCATGGCGCTTTCAACTGTTGCTTGGTAGACCACGTTTTGGATTAAGCACCACTTGCTCAGGTTTTAATGCACCTGACGAGAGAGAACCACCAGGCCCTTTCGAAACAGCTCTGTAGTGCAATGTTTTAATTTTTCCTTTCCTATACAATTAATTCTGTAAGCTCCACAATTGTAGAGCACTCTGCTACTCAAGGATAAGGATTGGGTCATGTTCCAATGAGTAATAACATTATTGAAGGAATACCTTTGAGTTACGCAACTGTTGGATGTGAGTAAAAGTCTCCCACCAGGTGGACCAACTCCTGCATTTCTTGATCCCATAGAGAGACCACTTTGGACTTGCAGCATCAGTTCCGCAAGATTGGTAGAAATGATGGGATCGTCAACCATTACTAATAAATTTGTTTTTGACAGTGTGTCCCTGATGACTGGACTGTAGGGAAACAAAATAATAAGAGCATATAAATAAGTCTACTGTATACAAACGCATTTCTTGGTCATCCAGAATAGGGCTGGGGCAATAATATAACCTTTAGTGATTATAATGGAAGATCTGCGGATATCCTCCAAGGCTTGAGATGGGATACCCTCGAGCAGAGACGCTCAAAACAGCTCGCAATAAGTGTTTTTAAATCTCTGAATAACCTCTACCCTGAGAGTTTAAATACCGTGTTTAAACCAATCTCCGGGGTTCATTCTTACAACATGCGTGGTGCCTCGAACAATGTTTTTGTACCAAGGCCCCGTACTGAAGCTGCTAAGCAGGGTTTTAGCTACAGGGGGGCAGTCGTGTGGAATGGCCTAGAAAATGTGCTTAAAGACGGATTAAATGTCACCTCTTTCAAGTCTGCCCTGTCTTTGTTCTGAACAAGGGATTGCCTTGAGGGAGTTGAGATAGAATTTAATTTATTTTGTTTATGTCATGTACATTTTAAGGTTGACTAATCTTTGTGTGTAATTAATTATAGCTTTGATTTCCTTAAAATTTGGATACATTGTAGCATTTGTGTAGTTTCCCTGAAAGTTGTGTTATGTAAACGGCTCACTGGAGGAACATTTTAATGAAGTGATACCATAACAAAGCTTAATTGATCGTTTGATTTGATTGAATTGACCCCTTTGTCATTTATTAAGTCATTACAGTAATTATAATTTACACTGATGCTCCACATTGATTTTGATTACCGCCTACAAGCATGGTTGGGTTTTTGCGGGTGGCTACGCCGTGACCTTTGGCTAGCAAGTCCAATGTTAGGGACTTGCCAACATTTCGTTCTACGATTGAAGAATGAAGAAGACCAATTGAACTTTCGTCTGCAAAAGAATAAGAATAAAAGACTAACAGTCAACATTGAAATTGACTGCAGACTCCAATCGTGTTGTTGCCTTAAATTGTCCTTTTCACGGAGGTTGCACATTTATATTTTTTGGTCCTTCCCAAGAGGACTTGGTCACCATGCAAAACTTACAGAAGAGTCATTTGCAACAGTTAATCTGAGGATTAGGACAAAATTAGTCAGTACCTCTCTATCAAAAGAACTGCTGTTCATACGTAATCAACACACTTCTCATGGCTGGGCACTTTAATTAAAATATGAACAATGTATATGTTACAGGTCAAGTTTGATTTCCTAGTTAATTAACTTATTGACACTCAACCTTGCTAGGTTTAAAATTATTATCCTCAATTAAATTTTGACCTGTAGTGCATGTTTTAGGTAATTTCTTATGTCAGATTATTTTTTCCTTTTGTTTTTTGGGTATGGCAATGCATGTATGCTTATGAAGATGCAGGAAACAAATGAAAAATACAAAAAACAATAGATCACAAATTGCCTACAATTGCATATAATGTATGTTGGTCATACTTACTCCACGATTCTTCATCATTTATTCTCAGAATTCTCAGTAACATAAAACCTGTGGCCAGTTTAACTGAACTTTCGTTGACTCCAAAAACAGTAGAAGCCTCGATAAACCTGTTACAATGCAAATGGTGGCAGGACTTTATTATATGAAAGTACAAAACAGCTATTACGGACTCAAAAATTGCTAAGGTCAATGTATATGTATCAATGATTAACTGTACAATCCTAACATTCACCAACCTCCAGAATTAAATACTAAATTGTTTCACGAAAGGCATCGAAAGGTACCATTTTGATTTGCAACCATAGAAACAGTGATCTTTTCACATATGAAAATAACCTGTTTATCATGTTTTCGTGCAAAAGCTCACTTGGTATTTCATTGGTCTGTATGGAATGTTTAAAAAATGGGCAGCAGTGTTTTATCGGGGTTTAAAAACACAAGGTATAGCCGAGTGTTTTTAGATCCGATAAAACACGTGCTGCTAGTTTTTTTAACGGTTTCAAAAACATTCCACAAAGGGCGTGTCACTCTGGACTCAAAACATTAGTTCAAATTGTGAGAGGTGAATATTGGTATACAAACTCATAAACGTGACGTTTTATCGGTGTTTTGATAGGCTGTTGTGGACATGATTATTAATGCATTTTTGAAAGAATAATAATAATAAATATGCCTACTATTTTGTGTCCATGCATAAGTCATTTATCTGACCTTTTACAAACATGAAGGCAGTGCTTCTGGTCTTCCAAAAGAGTATGGTTAATGTGAACTTTCTTACATTTCCAATGCTTCACTCGAAAAAAGGAAGTGCTGTGTTTCTTTGGGTCGTATGACACCATTTTCCAGATGAATCTAACACAACAACAAACAAATCAAACATGAACAAGGATTCTTCACAGAAATGGTAAAATATCGCTATTACAGCTGATGCTTCTGTTTCATCTATAATTAGCAAAGATGCAGTCACTTTATACATAGTCTAAACCAAATAGCATCTAGCTTTATTAAAGATGCAGTTCGTGTTTATGACTGTTGTGACATCTTCACACATTTTTAGAAGGGAGTGGCGTCACACACACGTGCACACAGGGTTAATGTAAAAACTATTGCTAAAATTTCTCAAAGTCCCCAGTGCGAAGCTCGCGATCTCCTGTTCACTTTGCCACCAAAACAAGAAAAAAAATTTTAAGCGTGGGAGTTTCAGTTGTGGGAAATTCTACATAGTATTAAACGCAACACATAACATACCTCCTTTGAAAGACACCAGTAGTCACTTGTATGTGGTTGCAAGTCAATGAATTCAGCAGCATAGTACTGCCTGGGCCTTCCTTCGTAATATTCCTCCTTTAAAAAGGAGTAATAACTTTCGAGAAGGGCACCTTCACTAATGTTGAAGGTGCCTCCCCCAAAACTTTTCCTTGTCTTTTCAAGGAACTTCACCTTCCCATCGAAAGAACTTGCTGGTATAACGATTCTCCTAATGATACAAAACGTAAACATAAACTGACAGTATAGTAGTGTTATTTACAACCCCTAATCAAATCCATCATCCTTTCATTAAGAACTAAAAGACGTTAGCTCAGTTAGTATTGCATGCATGTCTACAGGGTGATAATGTAGTGACCAGCGCCATGCCAAGTTCAGAGAGATTACATCAAAGCAGCCTCGGAGACTCAGGGGCAGTCCGTGGGGACGTTGGTACGCACTTGAAAACTTTAGTCGTGCCTTTTCTCCCGACGTCCCAACGGAATGCCCCTGAGTCTCCAAGGATGCCTTTCACAGTGCATGCTTGTCAACTTTAATATCCAACCACCCCTCTTCCCCCATGGATGCGTTTTTCTGAGGGATTCCCTGAAACATCAATATGGGTTTCAGAAGAATCCTAATCTGAAGGCACATTAATCTCATCCATAGGTATTTCTTAGGGTGCTTCAATTTTTTTATTTTCATGCGTTGGTATTTGTAGGGAGTTGAGATGTCTGTTGTAAAGAGCTGGCTGTAAAGGGTAGAGCTGGAGAGAGGACTGTCGACGTTTTAAGAGATACCGGTTGGAGTGGAGTTGTAGTCAAGAAGGACCTCTTGAGAGTGCATACACCTTTATTAACATCCTCCTGTGAGGTTGCTCGCGATTCAATAATTACAGGCATGAATCAAATTTTACAAAATTTAAGCTCACCTTTCAACGTGCCTTCCAAGCACTCGAGCACCGAAGGCGCACATCCACAAACCACCATGAGTTATTTCGCCAAGTATTTTAAGTGTAAAATCTGCAAACAAATGCCATTCTTTCTTCCGCCTATAATACGTCGACCTCTTCCTAAGCGACAAAAAAGTAAATTCAGTCAACTAGTTTATGGTTGGATGCTCTCAAAAATAACAGAGAAAATTATCTGTGAAAATGCTTTTGAACAATAGGAAAAGAAACCTGACTTAAAATTAACCCTGGCTTAAGCTTTATCTGCCTAGCGTGCCAATGAAATCCCCCTTTTGCTTTTCAATTATAGACACGAAATCAAGGAATGAGGTTTTACTGAAAAGACTGCAATGATTACCGTTTCAAGGGGGAAAACAGTTTGTGTGGATTATGCATTAGTCATTGTTATTTATCTTGTTGTAATCTGTCAATTCCCATAGCGGATCTGCAATTGCATGAGTTTCTGGTCACAAAGGCGAGAAAGTCTGTTTGTATGCTTTATAGAACTTTTCTAGCTGTAGTTGTGGTAACACAACAGACTTTTTACCAGGGAAACTTGATTTTTTAAGTGCGACTGATTTTTCCACTTGTAACTTACCTTGGGGAATTCTTATCATCTGGGGCTTGTATATGTCTGGAGAACAATAGAGTTTCCCTTGACAGCTACCCCAAAGCAATAACCAGGGGAAAATGAAATACTGAGGTTGCTAGCCAATAGATGCTCATCGGCTAAGGTCTTGAAGACAGAACCGGACATAACTCACGCAGTGAAAGAAATTTCGGGAGCATGTAGCGCCTATTTCTTCGGCTGTCTTTGCCTTGGAATTAGCATAAGAAATACCAGCTAGATAAAAGAATACAGGGGCACCCAACGACTGTTTTCCGTAAATATCGGTTGAGAGCAGCAAAAATTGTCTAGATTTTTTTAAAGCTTGAGGAAGGCGAAAATTGTACGTTACCTTTTCATTCATGTACAATTTTCGTACCACATCTAATAAATTCCCTACAATTTTCTAAAGTTTAATTTTTCTCATTTCAGTCCCCAAGTGAGCCCATTATTGGTAGAAAAAGGGAGCCAAAGAGTTTCGGTATCTAAAATGCCATGGAGAGAGGAATCAGAAAATTCTCACTTTCACAAAAGTTAAAATTGTATCTAAAATTTTCCTCCAAGGTTGGAATGTTTTTGCTTTGTACACCGCCACACACGTTGCCATACTTGATCTTCAAAAATGAATTCACAGTTCCTCAATGTAAGCCTAATCCGTTCTTCCTTCACCTCTTTTTCGGCCACATGTGGTTTGCATTTTTTTCTCTCCCCAAATTGATTCATCGTTTACTGCAGCAACCGGAATGGGCAGGAAAACGTGTCAATGAGGGCATACTTAAGTTTGGGGGCGGACCAACAAGTTCATGATAACAGTTTTGCATCACATTACTTTTGGAATATACTATACACATACATTTTAACCGCGCGTAGTTCTAATTCATGCCGCAGTTGAATCACTTCTGGGTCAATTCAAATACGAAAAAATGTGAAGTTTATTTAGATCGTACCTGTTCGATGACATCCTCGTCAGCCATGTTCATCTGAGATATTGAGTAGGACGCGTATCGGCAAAATGAGCTAAACCAAATACCAGCACTCCGTTCGAAATGTCCAAAATGAGTGCCCTACCTTCCCTGATTTTCGACTTATAATGTAACAAAGTTGTGGTCCCTGCTGTGAGTCAACCATTGGATAGCTGTGGAACCTGATCTTTACGTCACCATAAAAGTTATTTGGGCGGTACTTTATGTCTTAACAGGCCGATGGTGATGTGCCACGGTTACCATGTGCCACTGCCAACCTCGTGGTTGGTGCCACTGTAAGGTTCAGCCTTCCACACTCCCACGTTCTTAGGGGTTTGTCATGCGTTCCTGTCCCACGAGCTCAGGTGCACATTATCGGAGAATTGGCGAAGCAAATAATAGAAAGCCCAACTGAGCCCTGAAGAGCCACAAAAACTGTCTTGGAGACAGGAGGGTCTGGATGAAGGTGGATCTGGATGCGCTACCGAGATACTAAAACGCTACCACCAAACAAGAATCAATCCAGCTTGATACGAACGGTCGGCTGCTCTTTTGCGTACTAGTTTAAGTAAAGTAACAATTCACACAACCTTTCACGAATGGTTTAAGTCATGCGCAAATGGTTCAATGTAAGTTGAATGATTTAATCGAGAGACAAATGGTTTAAGGCATACACAAATGGTTCAATGTAGGGTCGCATGGAATGATTTAATCGAAACTGAAGAGCAGGTAGACGAACCAAACAGTGCTGCATGAAGTAGAATGGTTTCGCATGAGATACAATTGTTGGCGCAGAAACCACCAAAAATGCAAAAGTGAAAAGGACAAGTCTGGAAATGGATTTAAAACCAGCCCTGAATGAAAATTTAAGCATCAAAAAGCTTTACTAACAGTACTTTGCATAATCTTATGCAAATTTTCGCATCTGTCCCTTTTTTTTGCCTTCACGTTTCCCAGAATTCAGAATTCACGTCGTGTTTTCTTTCAAACGCCTTCCACGCAGGCTACCGGCGGTCCTGAGAAGGTGCTTAGCCTAACGTGCGTGCGTGTGTACTGAGTCTAATCAGTAGCGAAATAAGAAAGGCACAACCTGTCGTAAGTGAGTTTATCACCTTCTTTAAAATTAAGAAATCAAGGGAACATTATTTTACAGTTAAGTCTCTCTAATCTTAACGCTTAAAAATTTTCAATTTTTACGGCCATCAACTAAATTTTAGGCCGTTTTACGCCTATCCGTCAATTCCAATGAGACCCTCTAACAATATTATCTTTGGGTGCCCCTGTTAACTGAGTGGTCTGTTCTCAAAGCATTATAAGGTACTTTCGATATCCTTCCTGAGTCTCGCGCAAAATATTGCGTTTCTCAACTTGATATGGAAGTGTGCTGGGATTGGTGGAAACTCCCAAAACCGAAAGTGGCAGGCTATTGTATGGTCGCCTTTTCACGGCTGGTTTGACTTATGAATAGAGTTTTCTCTTTGACCAGGCTCCGCATTGGAGGATAAAGGATGAGAGGTAGTCCGAGGAGGGACGATATCTTTCCTATTTGATGCCTTGTTTTGCCTTTTGTCTCCCACTGCCGAGTTGCATTGCAAATAGATTTTCAAGAATGCGATGCATATTTTGGGGATGTAAAGATCACGTACTTCAAGGAAGTCCTCTCTTGCAATGGGATGATAATAGTCTTAAAAATGTTATGTCTCTAACTATAACCTACGATCAGGCGGTCCTTCATCCACCCTTGCAGGAAACAATGATGTTCCCTTCTTTCTATTGTTTTAGCTATTGTTTGGGGTCAGGGTTGCAATCCAATGGCTAGTTATCTTTGGATCAGCTGCTACATGTGCTTCATCCCTTTTTGTTTGAGAGGCGGGGGAAAAAAGCCAGCTCGTAGGTTACTCGAAAAGCCACACTAGGGCCATAATAAATTTCGGCATGACCTTGTTCAAAGGGGTTATTTAAGTTATCATGGTAAGTTTTCCGTTTAAAACAACGATATTGAGTAATTAATTGATGCTCAACAGATATGATTGCGACCTGTAAAACCTTTATTTTTTGAGTAGATATTTTCTGAGTCTTCTCACCATCAGACTTTTGAATCCGAAAATTTTCGAATACCTCTTTTCTAATAAAAATAGCCTGACGTAGGAGGTAAAGTGATGTGTGAAAATTGTAAACTTCACAAAAAATCGTAGGGAAAGACATCAGGTTTGAAAAATGTACAATAAGTGAATGTCATGATCAACCGTCGAACATTGTAGCCGTCCGAAAGTAATAGAAAATTACAGGCAATAAGGTTCGCGTTTCCAGGGTGTGTGATTTCTAGGGTGTCGTTATCCCTTTTCATTTGGACCTCGAGCTTAGTAGCCCCAGTTAAGAAGATTCCAGTATGCATCATGGGATTGACTTTTAAGATGTTGGAAAAGGTGGGGAAAATACAATGCTTTTGCTTTTTTGCTCTGGTAATCAGACCACTGCTCTGGGAATTAGCATGAAACTGCAATCTTAAAGAGTTTACATGAAGAATGATCCGTCCTCGCAGTTGTGAACGCATTTTATTCAATTGCTTATACTAAGAAGCCTGAAAAAATTCAAGACTTTCAAGGGATTTGAGCCCCTGAACTCGCAACACCAGTGCGACGCTCCAGTACCTCAAGTAAGCTATTAAGTTACTGATGTTGGAAGCTTATCACGTATGTGTTCAGCCGTGAAAGAGTTGACTGTGACAAATGTATACGAAATAAATAAATAAATTATATGGGATCTGCGGAAATGAAATCTAATGAAGAATGATCCTCGCATTTGTGAACGCGGTGTATTTAGTGTCAAATTTCACAATGCATACATACCAAGGAATCTAAATTTTTTTTTGAAATTGTTTTTTTCTTCTAGAAGAAAATGGGGAGCGCGATCGGGACACAAAGTTTGGCCCAGTGGTCAGGGCGCTTGCCTTCAGATCCGGAGATCCCGGTTTCATGACCCACTCTGACCACGCATTGAATTTGTTCCTGGTAGTTCCCGGTTCAACTTCCTAGCTGCACTTGTAAGTAGCCAACTGGTTTGCCTCCGGTCAGTTGGGATTCTTAACAGTTGTTATTTCGTTGTGTTTTATTGACCCTGAAAAGCCCCTATGGGGTGCATTCAATTAAGTATGTATTGTATTGTATTGTGATGCTTCGTGCCATAATGGCGCAGAGATTCACTCTATGGAATTGCTATATTTGAGGGGAAAAAAGAACTGCTTTAGCAAAGAAGGTAGGCCTCTGAATCCGTCCATAAGTGAAGATAAACATACCCTTCAAGAAACAGGACGTGGGGAAGGAGACAACACCGACATCTAATGACCTTTTTTCCCTCTTAGGCAATATTACAGACTCTTGTATGGCAAGGAAAGCATGATCGCCTTGCGAAGGTTTAGTTGTGGGGACTAACGCCAGAAATGGAGGACAATTTCGCGCTGCAGCATGCGCGTCATTTACTTTTTTCCCCGTTCTTTAAGGGAGAAGAAACACTTTTAAACTTTTAAAGGTTCATCATTTTAAAAATATTTTATATAGTACATAATTATTGCCAACGAGCAAGCCGAGCGAAGACGCGAGGCTTGCGAGGCGGCCAGCTTAATGCCGCGCGAAGTAGTGCAGCAGGCAGAAAAACAGGCCTTTTTCGATACATTAAAATTTAGCTTGAAAGAGAGGCTCGGAGGACAAAGACAAAGAAAAGTAGATGATATGCAAATATTTTTCACATTCATTCCAACTTGTTTCTATTGTTTTTGTCCTCACTGCCTCACTATCAAACTGAATATTTGATATTTCGAAAATGGCCTATTCTCGATCGTGCTATGAAAAGTGTAATGTAAGGGTACGTAGTGTAATGTAAGGTTCCCTGGGGATTATAGTAGGGACCAATGAAAGCGCGTGTTTTTATGTGTGATGTCATTAGACAAACTGGCATGATGTGCGCGACTATGTTGATGATCTTGTGTTCCGAGGTAAGTGAAAACACATGTTGTGTACAGTTGCTTTGAGTGTTCTTTAATATTTATTTTCGAACCATCGTGTTCTGTATTTAGTGAACGAGCTCAAAACTAAACCGGTGTATGTATTCTTATCGGCTGCTGTTGTCAATTTCGGATTTTATCCCACGAGTACAGCCGTTTGTTTTTCGTTTTGTAACCATTGAGTCGTGAACAATTTAATTTAAGTTTCAAAGAAAATATGTTGTCTGCAAAGTACACAGTTAAACGTACCAGAAAACAAGTGGAATAACATTCATGTGAGAGAGAGTTTGATTCCCCGCTACATGTTCCACACTGAAAATCTTGAAAACGATGTGGCGATTTTTTTTACATGGCACCGATTCTATTAAACTTAATTATTGTATATTCCTGTTAAAATTACGGCCATTCAAAAATTACAGCAATACTTTCCATATTATTGCAAAACACGCTGACATTTACATTGTTGTTGGAGATACAAAGTGTGCATTTTTCTATTATTGTATTATTGTCAACTAGATAAGTTCAGTTGCAGTACTTTCGAATAAAAAATTACAACTACTGTTGGGTATTTTGGAACTCTGATACAAATCTGCAAACTAAGTAATATATTGACTGTTTCTTTGGCACTTGGTGATAGCTATTACTAGTTTAATATGTTACTCCTTTTCCACATTTTTTTCCAGCCTGTTTCCCAGACGTATAACTAGGAGGTTTGAAAATACATAGGTTTTTGGTGGTCAATGGAATATATAGTTTATAAAATGGAAGAGTCATCTTTCGGCCAAGGCATTGACTTGCCTTCTTGGGAAAGTCAAACTGAACAATGTTACGTTAGAGCCGTTTTCGTATGACCTTGAAATACTTACGCGCGAACACAAACAAAACAAGAATGATGACGCAAGGGCACAATTTGATTGGTTGTTGAAACGCACACAGATTGTTATTGGCTTAGCGAACAAGTGTTGTAACGCAAGCTAAAGTCGGTAAAACTCTGGCTAATTTTGTCCGAAAGAAGCTCAAAAAATTCCTGAATGGAGAGAAAATGCCTTACACGGAATTTACCAATTTGGAGCAGCTTATCCGATGCAAAAAATATACCAAATTTTAGCAGATTATGCAGCAAACGGAAGTTTTGCGGCTTGTGCACGAGAAAACCGCGTATCCTATAACACTGCTAGAGCAATTTGTGAAAAATTTATTGCTACCGGAGATTGTCAAGCTGGAGCAAAAGGAAAACCTGCCAGCAAAATGCAGCCGTTTATGGCAGCCTATCTGGAAGCCATGATTTACGTGGACCCGTTTTTGTACCTTGAGGAAATTCAAGACCGACCAAGAACTGACCTCAATTTGCTTCCCCACGACGTTCCCTCGTTACCCGTAATTTGTCGGACTCTTCATGATCTAAATTTGACAAAACACAAGTCCACAAAAGTTCCTCAAGAGCGATTCACGCCATACAACCTTGTAAGGAGACAAGCTTATGTCCAGTGGAGAAACCGGCAGGATCCTACAAAATTGTATTTTGGAGACAAGACAGCATTTAACAAACTGACAGCCGTATGAACTGCTGGTTGGTGTGCTGTTGCGACTTCTTACCCAGCGTCAAACCAAAGAGGGATGTTCTCGAAAAAATCTCTGCGTTTGCAGTGGTAGGCTTCAATGAAGGAGTGGTCAATTGCTACCCAGTTGCTGGTAGTTTTAATTTGCTTTCCATCACAAATGGAATTGAACATCACTTCTTACCACATTTGCCTAGAGACAGTTTTCACGTTCTTGACAATGCCTCGGTGCACGACGACATTGCTGTACAAAATGTTTTGTCTCACAAGAACAGAACTCTAGTCAAGATGCCCACTTACTCCTTCAACTTAAATCCCATCGAAAGCGTGTTTAGCATAGTGAAAGCCAATGCTCTGAAGACTCCAGGTGCCATTCGCACACATGGGATGGTTAGCATCGTAAATGCTTTTGCAGGTGTAACTATTCCAGTAGTGCAGTCGTTTTATCAAAGAAGTTGGCAAGTACAATTCTAATTAACCTTAACAATTGTAAAGATATCTGATCTTAGCTAAAATGCCCTTGCCTAGAACAAGAATAACGACCACTGTGATTCTTCAAAGTTAAGCACACCAACACAAATAAATGAAGTGGACGGGTATATTCATGGACACCGGAAATAAAACGTGTTGCGTGGCCTTCCCTGACTTTGAGAATAAGTTCTTGAATCAGAGAAAAAAACAATAGGTCACCAAATTAGTTTTGAATATATTGAGTTTATGGCATCTTTGTTACTCTTAGCATGTTGCTTTGAGATGACTTCACATAAATGTATGCTGTAAAAATATTACATTTATTTGTTACCCTTGCTGACTCTCACTCTTGCTTGGTCATGAGTGTACAGGTGAGGGCCTTTCAAAATGAAAGCATATTTCCTGTTCTTCAACTGAACTGTTAGAATTCAAGTGCACAGACACTAAACAATCTTTGAAATATGTAATATCAAAGTACTGCAAAAGCTCTATAAGCCCCTGGGGGGGCTTATTTAATTTCAGGCCTTATTAACAGCGGGCTTTTTGGAGAGGGGGACTTAATAGAGAGGGAGGTGGGGGGGCGGGGGGGGGGCTTATTTGAAATTTTGGAACATGCCGTTTTCGTGTTTAATAGTGTCTGTACACATCTCAAACAACTGCAGTAAAACGTTATTATTTAACTCTACCAATCAGGAAACAGTATTGTGTGTTTTATTGTATATTTGTTTAAAACCAAGCCAACTGGGCCACTTAAAGTGTATTTTGTAAAGGGGAATAATTACAAAATCTCGTGTCCCAAAAGGAGGGGGCGGGCTTATTACAAAAACCGACCCCCAAACAGGGGGCTTATTAGAGAGGGGGGCTTAGAGCTTTTATGGTACTCACACATTCAAATACAACATTGACACATGGTGAAATATGATAAAGTTGTCATGTTCAGTTCAAAGCATTGCATCGACAAACATAATCAATGACTTTAGGAATAAATGTGTCTCAATTACATCAAGAGTTCTTATGAACTATGTTACTTGTCAATACAATGATCCTGCCGCTGGTCAATTAAGATTTGACAACTTGCTTGTTTTGCAATATTTTAATACACATGCCACAGGCTTCCCTGTGGGGTTAACTTACAGGCTAACCAGGAGGTTAAAATCAGTCAAGCAAAGTTGAGGAATTCTCTGGAGTAGGGGAATCTTGGAAGACAAGTCTCCTGGGTGCGGCATATCAGCAAAAAATCCCCTGACATCCTTTACAAACTTAGGAATTGCCCCTCCCCCTAATCTTTGGTCATAAAAACATGTCGAGATTTTCTGCTTCTCTTGGGCAAAGAATCCCACCCATCACCATGTATTGCCCCTCATATCTCATTGCTTGGCCTGAGGGTCGACCCCACTGGGAAGCTGATGACATGTGCATAAATTGATACAAAAAATCTTTAATAAAGCCATAGTGTACACTGTGGCATGAAAATATATAATTTCAATTTTAACAACAGCTTTACGTTGCAAATTTTTAAATCTAAAAACTCTCAATGTCCAAGAAAAGGACAAGGGCTCAGTAATAAAGATATGAGCAGAAAACCTTACACAAGATGAGTGTCTCAAATAATGATCATATCGAAAGTGGTTAACAATGCCACAGGGCTCTTTCCTCCATAATAAAACATTGCTTTGTGTTTTAAACAACTTGAATGAACATTTTTACAGAGTAGGGAATTTAAGGCTTTAGGTTCTACAGCCAATAAATTCATTCAGTTTTCAGCAGTTATCTTACCCCCGACATCCCACAACCTGCTGGAACTATACCAAAGAAAAGGAAAGGAATAAAAAAAAATACACCTGCCCTTAGTACATAGCCATTTTTGAATCCACAGCTGCATGTGTTACATTAGATTTAGATTCCATGGTTTTCACTTTTTCAAAGCCACAGGAGACATAAGATTTTCTTGTTGTGAAAGATCCGCGTCAAAGGATGAAAGATTTTAACAAATTGTTTCTTATCGGGCCAAGTGGATCAACGTATTTCTCCATCCCATGTATGCCATGTTCGAGTTACCCAGTCCCAAGGATGAAATCTATAATTAACAGTCTTAGAGAATGTTTGCTGAATTGAAACTCACAAAAGGGGGTCTCTTTAAGCAGTGACCAAATGGTTGTGGAATTATATCACAGCAACAGCTCAATAATACCATAGAACTCAAAAAACAGAAAAGCCCAGTTACTGCACTGATGGGCGAAATTAAAGAAGATTAAAACAGATTATAGTCAGGTAACCTTGAAAATGTCAGCCGAACTTTCAAATTTATCTCAACAATTTATATTTGTGTCATTTATAATGTTCAGAAATCGTCCTTGTTTGTTATGCACCTGTGATTTAACCAGTAAGAAATTGCTGCTCCACCTGGATGCCATGTCTTTGTCACTTTGTGACCTTTTATCCTTATTGTCTTCTCTCAGTTTCATGCAATCCAAACTAGCCATCATAGATTTGTAATGCATAATCCCATAAATACAGTATCTCAGAATTTTTGGGTGATATTTAGAATGTTTATGAATATGAAAAGGGGCAAAAGGAGAGTGATTTTAAGGGAAGGCGAGAAAAATGAAGATTTAAGGTGATTAAAAATTAAGTTTGGACGTTAAAAATTAACGGAAAAACACCAAACAGTCTGCTCTCAACATGGCATGCACCTGCACAGTAGTGGACTGTTCGAGTGTTTGAGAATATGGATAACTCACAAATTAATGTCATCTGATAAGCAGAAGCCACTCCTAAGGGCACTAAGGTC
>NC_090870.1:36322942-36327942 GCF_036669935.1 Montipora foliosa | reverse complement strand
TGGCCAGAATGGACCAAATCTGTAAGTCTTAAAAATGATCATGCCCGTCACCTGGGCTCTAATGCTCACAGCTATGGGTGCCATGGGGTATAAGGCTTGTTGTGTTGTGAACACCAAGCAAGTTCGGGTCTCGGTACATGATTTGCATGAAATCGTCTATGATGACGACTTGCGGTTTCCCGTCTTTGCATTTTTCTTGCAGACTTTCCATGGAAGGATATTCGTTTAAAAATTATACCCCATTCTCTTCCAATTTATCGAATTGTTTTTGCCATCCTGAATTGTAAAAATATAAAATGCCAGCCAGATTCGTGACTGTCCACTTTCCGTCTTTTTGTTGTATTCTGGCCTGGATAAGAATGTTAGCATCTAATAAGATCGAACTGAGAAGCGTGGTCTTAACCAACATTGACATTGTGGCTCCCATCAAGGTGTAGAAACCGGGAGGGTAAAATTTCACCGGTTTATCTTTTTCACAACCTGGAGCGTACAAGAATTGCATTAATTGAGCGTCGTCTTCTATGTCAAAATGGTTTTAGTGTTGTACAAAACACCACCTTGGCGAAATATTAGAAGTACAGCTCACTTTGATTTCGCCTAGTCGGGCGAAACATTGCTGTCAAAGTCCATTACTCGTCGCTTTTAAGATTCCAGATCTTTATGTTTCACTGCCTGTCTTGATGTTGCATTCTTGAGCTCCATATGGGTATATTTTGTTTAAAGATGTACTAAAACGCCATGCACGTTACAATGACTTTCGATGACATTGCAGGTTAGTTAAATGTCCTCCTGTGTGCACCAGAGAAATACGCACAGAAGATTCTATGCACTAAGACAGCACTTAGCAGGGGAGTGACAGGCAAGACTTTTACCGACACGGGAAAAAAAAAACCACAAAATGCATTGCAGATTCCTACTGGGTTTGGCAACCCAGTAATGAAGGAGTTGTTTACTTTAATCTATATGGCGATATGGAATCATCAAAACAGAAACCAAAATTTAAACTTGGTGATAAGGTTTGAATATCAAAGTATAAAAGAAGAACATTTGATAAAGGTAAAAATCCAAATTGGACTGAAGAGATATTCACATTTGATAAAATACAATACACTAATCCAATAACTTACAAAATAAAGGATCTCAATAATGAAGATATAAGAGGAAGTTTTTATGAACCTGAATTATTAAAAGCAAAACAAGATGTATTTAGAACTGATAAAGTTATAAAACGAGATTATAAAAAGAAACTAGCTTTGGTAAAATGGAAAGAATATAGTGATGATTTGACGAATATTTAAAAAATAAGATGTAATTATGTTATATCATATAAAAATTTAAAACAATTAATTGGCCTATTAAGTAAGGCACAGGTCGCGTTCAAGGACAAATGTGTTTGGATAGGTGTTTGACCTGTCATCGCTAGCCTCAGGCAACTGCGACCCGTGTTTCGCGCTTAGCAACAAACGAGCTTTGCAGGACATACGATCAAAGGATCCGATGTCCTGCCTCAGAGCAGGTCATATCGGGCAAAAGAAGTAAAAAACAATGGAGAGCTGTCAATAATATGTCGACACCAGGTTTGAAGACAGACAGATTTCCTGGTATCTGCAGGGTTTCGCAATATAGAGACTCGACCGCAGTTTCAGCTCACCATCATGGCGAACAGATATCCAAACGATCCTTTTGACCAGTGCTCTCCTTACCAACCCGGGTCTCCATTGAACTTTCCTGGAAGTGGCTCGAGGGAATTTCTCCAATTTCCTGGGTTTTATTATTCTTCAAGTCATGGTATGCAGCCAGGAGCAGAGCAGTTTAATCCCACAGTACAAACGCTATCGCCATCGCTCCCAACTGAACCATCAAAGCCCGGACCTTCGACTCAGAAGAGCCGTGAGTGTTGGCAAACAAGAGACCAGGCTGTCCTGGTCCAGTTATGGGCCGATAATATCGACCACCTGGAAAGCAAGGACAGTAGGAAAGCTTGGGATGAAATTGTTAGAGCTTTGAATGATAAACAAGGCATCACAAAAACAGTAGATCAGTGCCAGTGCAAGCTGAAGCACCTCAAGAATCTATACAAAGAAAAGAAAGACTGGAACCGCAAACAAAGTGAGGGAAATATCCAAAAGAGCCCCCACTACGATGCCATAGACGCGGTGCTAGGCTGCAGGGATGTAATAACCTGCAATAAGCTGAGGCAAGTCGGGATCACCACGCCGGAGCAGAGCCAGATGCCGAGCAAACACCAGAAAGACGCTCTACTCCTTCGCCCGCTACCTCCAGTTCGACAAACTCTGAGTCTAGTGCCCAGACCACACACTGCAAAGAGCGCAAAAACCCACGAAAGCGCACAAGAGCGGCTGAAAGCGACACAGAGGAGGAAGGCTTCAGGGATGTACTGAAAAAGCTCTCAGGCGAGGATGACGCCTTGAGTCGATACATCGAGGGGATGCAAACCGCCCAGGCCCAACAAAATCAGCTAATGGACACAAAAACATCAAAAAAAGAGTAAGGACAGAGACACTGAACTGTTTTAGTATGTGATTCATGTAACCAAATTTCTGAACCAAACCTCTATGGAACTGTTTTAAGTATATCTTGTACGTTCTGTTACACAAATCAAAGTGGATATACTGATACTCATTTTCACAACAAAAGTGGATTTTATTTAGAATATTCACTCGTTATCATACTGTATAAGATTTTTATAAGCTTGTTTTAACTACTGATTTATGAACGGTGTGTGAAATATGGTAACGTTATCTGCAAGCTCGTGATCATGCACTACGGTTGTTGTTTAAAATAGCACATAAATTTAAGGAAGTATAATAAAATATTAAACCGGCATTCTAGTTCATGAGACTCTCATTTCGTAAGTCAGTAAAGTCAAATATTTCCACAAACAAGATGAAGCAGTCAGTATTTCGATTTTAATACTCAGAAAGGAACTAATGCCAAAAATACTTTTGAAAGAGATTTCTTCAAACTTATGAACAACAGTGTATTTGGAAAAACAATGGAAAATTTGCAGAAAAGAGGCAATGTTAGACTCGTCATAGATGAGAAAAAATGTTGAAATTAACATCAAAACCAACCTACGTAAGCAGTAAGATATTCAACGAAAATCTTGTAGCTGTGCCTAATCTAAAACGATAATACATAGGAAAAATGGCAGATGATAATTACTCAATTGTAGTAATTAATGCAGTGTTTTGATTTAAGTTCCCACCCTTTGTTAAGAACATGAGGATGAAGGGTAAATAGTTGGGCAGTCCAATAGGCCTCCGTAGTGAGTAATAATTAATCAAGATGTATGAAATTTATAAAGGATCTAATTTATTCAATATGATAAAATTTATTTGAGAAATTTCATGTTCAGAGTTATGAAATTCATTATCAATAACAGGACAGATGCATGAAAAACTGACGTCAATTTATTAAATACCAAAGAAAATTTCCAAATACACTGTACCTTTGGAAATGTTTTACAGCCAAGGACAGAAAAGAGATTATATTCAACAATGGTATATAAACAACTAACAGAGGAGTTCTCGAATTTTGTCTTTCTTCATGGCAAGTAACAATTTTGCATAAATGGGGATCGAACCCATGACCATGTCACCATGTGATCAGCTCCCAGTTGACTTGATAGCTCAGTTGGTAGAGCACTGCACCAGCATTGCAGATGTCATGGGTTTGATCCCCATTGAAGCCTAAAGTTTTTTCAGGTTTCTTTTCTCAACTGCTTAAGTTGAGTACATACTGGTACCTGCGATGATCTTTCACTAGTTAAAAATAATTTGTATGAGGCCATGTTGAGTATGAGGTCTCATTCCAAATCAGGGTATTCTTCCACTCATCTATGTATGTTAATGACATACATGTACACTGTACCAATTTTTTGTTTGTTTCTTTGTTCTTGCTATTTTCATTACCTTCCTGCATACATATGAGACTATTTTAAACTCAAATTTACTGAATAATGTAGCTAAGAAGCTACATCTTTGAGAAAAATAACATGGTACATGTAAAAGAATAAATAACTTCATTTTACTATGCAAAAAAGCCAGGGCTGCAAACAATTTCTGTTAAATGCAAAGGATATAAATATTTCCCATCAGTCAGAAAATGGGGAAAAAAGTCCTCTGAGAGGACATGTGCTCACTGGTAATGAAGAGTAAACTGATGATATTTTTAAACAGGAATCTGTGATTTTCTTAAGAGAGTGTTACTATGTCATGAAATTGTTGAAATCATTATTTCCTTTGCTCAATGCGAAGTTTATAGTGATGGGAACAGTTAGTAAGGTCTCACTTGAAAAGGCCTTACTTAGTTACACACTTGTTGACATAGAGCTTTACTGGCTATAAACCAGTAAGCTCAAAAATGTGCCTGGTTGTATGTCAACAAGAGAGAGATCAAAGAACACAGTACCTACATGCATGGCCAACTTGTGGAAAAAGCAATCTGTAAATGACAGACGTTTGTGAACTCAAAATCGTTTTTTCTTTGAAATGTATTCATTCAATATTTTTAGCAAAACTTGCATTGTTAAGATAAAAGTCGACCGAAAGAACTCCAAGAAAAAGTCTTGAGGCTTTTTTATGGTTTTTATGGTTCTACTAAAGTGCAAATTTCAGCTGTGGAATAGCCAGGAAAGAAGTAACTGTAACATACACCTTGGATTCAAGTGAAGATTTAAGAACACTTTTACATGTAGGCTGCTCCATGGAAAAGATTGATTTGATGATTTGCAACTGCTGTGTTCCTTTATCTTATGCAGTATTTAAATCTGAATACGCTTTTTTTATCTTCAATATTGGGAGAGCATGTTCCACAATTTCATCGAGATTGGCCAGAATGTCACGTTCTGTGGGACCTAAAAAAGCAATTGGTGTTCATTTAAGATACATTACTGTATAATAATTATTATCATGGTAATACTAAGAAATTTATTTACTTACTTCTGATGTACTTAGATGTACTATTAAAAGCCTCAA
>NC_090870.1:36287942-36305442 GCF_036669935.1 Montipora foliosa | reverse complement strand
CGACACTTAATAATATGTTTAAAATTACGGATATTAAGCTCTGCGTCATGTGTCGCGTGCGTTTCAACGATTGCAAATATGTCATGCTTACTGATAACAACCCTAAAATCATCTGTTCCCAGTTTATTTCCCAGTGTACTACTGTTATACCCATTAATGTTCCGGAAACCTATTCATAGTGGACGTGACATAAACTAGTGGTGAAAAGAAGAAAGAAATTTATCTTAGAAACATTTCACTTTCTCTTATGTAATCTGCTAAAAGATTCAATGCTTGGAGAGGATGACTTATCTGATTCCATCCTATTTCCACACATTCCTTTATATTTCCGTAACATATAATCAGTCACACCGCTTGTATTAAAATGCTGCACTATGTGAAATGAGATTTATCTTGAATCATTTCGACTTGATCACACCAAGTATCATTAAGTAGTCATTCGTTTTAGACTATTAAATGCGATCTACATCCGCAATCGTTCATCCCCTGGCTTTTTTTACAAGAGAAACGGAACAAATGTGTAATGAGCACTTTGATGATAACAAGAGTTATACGAAAGATGATGTATTACACCTTTGTCGAGCAAAGACTGGAATAGTACATGGTATCTTCATTTATGAACAACAGTGAAATGCATCACAATAGGTACAGTTTGAAAACCCTTTAGCAATAGTTTGGTACACCGGTAATAACAATATAAACTGCTTTAACATCATTTTCAATTTGAGTTCCATTACAGGTAACATTTTCATCAGGTAACGCCACAGGCATCTGTTCTGCTTCATGACTGGACGAATGGTCTTCGAGGCTTTTTGGTTGAGGCAAACCACTGCGTAACAGCTGACGTTGGATCGAAATCACACACAGTAGGACACTGCTGAAATTCTGATCAATTCCTCCACTGTCTTGGAAGCAAGGGAAGCTTCATGGCAATTCTTGATTCTATTCTGTGCCGAGATTGCTCGCTCGCACTGAGCGGCAGAAAGAGGAAGCACAAGGAGAATTTCAACCAGGAACAACACATCCTTCAGGTCCTCTTTGTATGGCTCCTTTGTCATCAGTGTGGCCCAAAGATCATTGTATCCTTTGTCCATGAAATTTGAGTGGACAAGAACCTTTAACAACAACCACTGCAGACGCATCGCAACCAGAGGAGATAAGTGGTGCTTGGAACCATTTGATCAAACGTTCCACCTTTTCTCTACCAAAGAAGCATCGTGGTTGAAGACATTTAGATCTGAGATGATTTCATTAACTGCAGCATTTTTCTCAGAGGGAGACGTGAGCTGAAGCAATGACCCAAACTTGTCTTCAAGTCCTTAGAGACACAACTGAACTGCTTGATCGACGCTTTTTTGGGTAGCGTCGCTGTAATGGATGCTAGAAGCAACTCGCCCAACTTTGGACTGTGTAAGTTGAATTCCCTGAAACATTGGTGGGTCAGACTGCTGATTTGCAAAGCTTGTAAGAAGAGCTTGCATTCTTCCACCCGGAATGGGTCGTTTTGCCAAGCTCTTAATGTTCTCAATTGTTTCCTTTAAAATGGAAAGGGCGCTTGGAAGCATTAAATCACTTTACTGGAAATGCAGGCTCAGCTTACCCAGAATCTGAAACATGTCCGCGAGAAAATGGCAAAATACAAGGAACTTTCAATGCCCTGCCTTTTATTTCTGCTTTAGGAGACGTTGACGCCAAATGTTCCATGTGTTGTAGAACAGCTGCATACTGCGATTCATCTTTGATTAGGTCTCTATCCTTTATTGGTTTGATGAACACATCAAGTGCTCTGCTGACATGCCGTAGCCATCTTGATCCTTTCACTCGGGTTGGCTGCAACACGTCAATTCCAAGTTGACTTCCCAGGGCCTTCAAATCACGTTTGCTTTTGGGGCTGAAGTGGTATGTCTTCCAAACTAAATGCATGATGTCGTAAACCTTACTTGCAAGTTTGCAATCTCGTTGGATATTGAGAAGAGCAAGTTCCAGGCGGTGAGGAAAACAGTAAACTTCCAGCAAATAGGGAACATGCTGTTTCAGTTTTGCAACAACACCTCCTTTTTGGCCCAAGTTGACCGATGCGCCATCAACCCCAAATCCAACTACTTTTTCCTTCCAGTTTGGGACTTCTATATCACTAAATGCTGTTTCAACTGCCTGGATAATACCTAGTTTGATCAAAGATGACAATAATTGAGTGCTCAAATTCCATTGTTTAAACTTGTTTATATCTAGATTCTTTCAGGATGACCTGTAACTTCCTTGCTATAATTTATTAATGCAACAGAACTGTGCGTAATTGTCTAACACCCAATTTTCAAGCAAGTGCTAAGAAGGAGAATAGATAAATTCAGATTTTAAAAATGGGTGAAATTTTTTTTTGGTTGTTGGTTCATTGTTATGATTGAAAATAGAATTTTGCTACAGAAGGTAAACAACCTCATTGTAATTTTTACCTGTGGCACCTGCATTTTCAACAGCTTTGCGCCCAACTAGTCGAATGACTGCTCGGCCGTTCTCTACCATCAGTGTATGGTCTCGTTTTCAGTTCCAGAGACATCTGATGCGCTGTCTATGAGAACAGAGATAAAGTGGGCCTTGTTCAACTTTATTGAAAGGTCGTCAGCTAAAAGTTTTCCAATAATTTCATTTAAAATCATTTCGGCACATTTCATTACATTTGCATATGTAACTCTAACATCCAAACCATTCTTTTTCTGCAGCTCTATTAGTCCTGTATATTTGGTAAACGGAAGCTCTTCCTTTGCAATAAAATATGCAGTGTTCATTTTGATGGCCATCTCTGCTCGTGCGTCCCTGTCAGTCTGACTTTGTATTTTGTGGAATACTTTACTCAATGGTCCTTCCAAGGCTGGTTTCTGCTTACCAATGACATGGTCTCATGCACACTTGTGACGATTGCTTGTTCCATGGATGGACAGGGTTTCTTTTTTAAATGATGTACAGCCGGTGACAAAGTCCGTTTGGCCGGTGATTTCAGTACCACCCTCCTTGTAAAATGAGCAATACGTCTTGTTTTGTTCTGCGTCAAATTTTAACCACAAAACTTCTTTCTGCCAATTGGAGTTGTATTTTCGGGTATGGGTAGAGGCAGTACGGAGACGCTTTTGAACTTCTACCCCATCACCCTCTTCAGTTGCAGCGAGCTGTTTGGTGCCTACATGTACTTTCATTTTACTTGACAAGTCGGGTTTCCGGGAAAAAAACTGGGTGATTGGTCGAACATTTTTCCCTTGAGTTGACTTAGTTACCAAGGGCATTTCACTATCATCTCTGCACACCAGAGGAACAAAATGATTGGGCTGAAACACTGCACCTTGACGATTGTCAAGATTGCCATCTCTTGACCACAAAATGTATATTGGAGAAACACGAGTGGGAGCGCTCAGACGAGGATGCACCAAACCATGCATTAAGGATCTTAAAGTGATGTTTGCATTGGGGTAAACTGAAAAAATTGGTCTTTTAGTAACCGTTGCTAGTGCCATCACATGTGCAAGACTGCTCCAAACTTTGTCTTCGGAGGTAGCTGCAGCCTCCGCTTTTACACTTTCAACTTTACTGCTGGAAACTTGCCACTCATTTTCACCTGCGGACGTCAGTATCAAAGTAAAGAGTGTTTTCTCAGAATATGGTGAAATTCCACTTGCCTGAGAGATCTTTGCATGATTTGCATAGAATTCTGCATTAAAATAAAGTTCACACGCAGTTAATACTCGTAAGGTTCGACTTAGTGTCTCATCTCCCTTAATTAAAACTGATGCTGAATTGTACAGGCAACCTTTACAGCTCGTAGGCCACGTTGTTCTTCAGGAAGTAAAGCAGTCCCCAAAGTATCTTCCGAAAACCTCGATAAATTTACTTTTGGGACGCTTTCCAATTATGCACTGGAGAATTTGCTCATGCTCTTCGTGCAGTTCGAGTACTCTTTCAGTTGATAATGAGTCTTCACTGACCACAAGGTCTTTCAAGGTCTTGAAAATTTTCTCAAAGTCTTTCATCATGACAGAAAAGAAAGACTGAGCCCACTTTCATTTTTTTCACATTCTTTCATGGATGCAGACAACCCTTATGAAGCTTCTGATTGGATAGTTTTCGCGCTCAAAAGAATGTGACCCGTCCTTGCTTTAAAAATTAAATATCTGTACGCATCGTAACAACCTTATTCAGATTAAATTGTTGAGTTCAAACTCGATTAGAAGACACTTCAATCCGCTTTATAGTAACATTATTTTCTCTTTATAATCAACCACTATAAACTACAATAACCCTGTGTGGATTTACCTCGTTTTGTTTTTGCGTGACAGTTTTCATCGCTATGAGTGACGGAGATCGGCGATGACCAGCAACGCTGATAAAAGAAACCAACTTTCTCGGTTTATCCCATTTGTATCCCATATTTCGCGAAAATTAAAAAGAAACAGCTCACCTTTACCATTTTTTTTAGCGATCACTGTTGAAGAAAAAAACCATTTTAGATTGCCTCACTTTATCTCTCTCATTCAAGAGGCTAAAAACAACATTCTCACAATCATTGATGCGTGACAACTGCACTTGGAGTCAGCCACTGCGGGACCCACAGATTACCAGCTCAAACTTTCATCGAATTCGGGACTGCGGGAGCATGCATCTAATGTCACGCAATCGTGGCCGGGTATTCTACAGTTTAGCCAACAACGGCGTATTTTCGATCGCGAAAAAATATAGATACTGTGACATTTTAAGCCAGTGAACAACAGCGTATTTCTGCTCCAAAAGATATACATACTGTAACATTTAAAGCCAGTGAACAACGGCCTACTTCGATCACCAAAAAATATATATACTGTGACATTTTAAGCCAGTAAACAATGGCGTATTTCTGCTCCAAAAGAAATGTATACTGTGACATTTTAAGCCAGTAAACAACGGCGTATTTTCGATCACAAAAAAAATATGTATACTGTGACATTTTAAGCCAGTGAACAACGGTATATTTTCGATCGCAAAGAATATATATATACTGTGACATTTTAAGGCAGTAAACAACGGCGTATTTCTGCTCCAAAAAATATGCATACTGTGACATTTTAAGCCAGTGAACAAGGGCGTATTTCTGCTCCAAAACATATACATACTGTAACATTTTAAGCCAGTATCTAATGGCTTAATTTGTGGTCGGTATATTGTATACTGTAACATTTTAAGCCAGTAATCAACGGCGTATTTATAGTTACAGTCGGTGTATAGTTTGTTATACCGACCATAGTTAGTGGCTTAAAATGTTACAGTATATATACTGTGAAGACAACATATTAAGCCGTTATCTAAATGCCCATTTGTGACCTGTCTATATATTATGATTAATGAACTTCCTAAGGAATACCGCTTCAAAAAGAAATACATCATACCAGCGTATATGTACTGTGACAAACATGATCCAAACATGCTAACATTTTTAATTCCGTTAATGGACAAACTAAACGCTCTTCATGAAAAGGGAGTAGACATTGATAGCGCCGAAGGTCACATTCGATGTCTCCTTTTTGTTGTCACAACAGATCTGCCAGCACGTGCTGAACTCATGAATATGAAGCGCTTCAAGGCAAAATGTGCCTGTCATCTTTGCAAAAGTGAGGGAAAAGGATATGGACTTAATAACGTACACCGTTGCTGGGCATTTCAAGAAAACGAACCTCTAAATCATGATGATCAATTGTCTTACTCTGCTACCGCCTCACAGAAAAAGGCAGTCATGGGTGTTAAAGGTCACTTAGCTTTTTCTAAGCTAAAATATCCCTTTGATCTAGTGGTTTCTTTTGCTATTGACTGGATGCATTGTGTTTCACTGGGATGCGTCAAGTATGTGATGACACTCTTGATAGAAGACAAAGACAGATCATACTTCATTGGAGGTGCTGCTAGAATGAAAATTCTTTCCAAGAGGTTGCTTGCTATAAAGCCCCCAGATATTATCGGTGGATATCCACGTGCACTAACTGAATTAGCACACTGGAAAGCTACTGAACTAAAAAACTGGCTATTGCATTATTCCTTACCAGTAATGCATTCCACCTTACAGCCTTTGTATTTATTGCACTGGTCACTACTGGTGGGAGCAGTAGGAATTTTGACATCTAATTCTATCGGTCAAAATGACTTACAAGAGGCTGATGCAATGTTACAAGATTTTGTTCTCCTGATGACAACGCTGTTCGACACAACAAAATGTACCACGAATATTCACATTCTACAGCATTTGGCCAGTTATGTTGCCAGACGGGGTCCTCTCTGGGCTTACAGTTGTTTTGCATTTGAAAATATGAATGCCTTTATGAAGCCCCTTGTCTATGGAACTCACCATGCAAAAGAACAAATACGATGTGCCCTTGGCCTTTGCTATGGGCTGATGGACTTTGTTAAGCAAAGTCTTGAGGACAAGACATTGCCTAAAGAGGCAAAGACTGTGTTGAAAAGACTTAATGACTATCCTAGAGAAAAAAGCCGGGCATCCATAAAAATTGCAGAATGGTATTTTTCCCAAAAAAATACAGCAAAATCATCCGACGTGGATAACATTCTAACTCTAGGACGAGTTTATTTCATTGTTAACAACTGCCAAGAAGAGTATGATAACAAAAACGCAGAAATGTTTTTCATATATAAAAACAAATATGGGCAGAGATTTAGCTCGATAATGTATGAACGCACACAAAAGACAGACTCTTCTTTCATTGAGTATACTGATCAAGGTGGGCATATTTCGTTTGGTAAAATCAAATGCTTTTTGAGAATTAATTCAATTAACCTTTGTGCTTGCTGCAAATTTAAGCCAGTGAAAGAAAGTAATTCTCCCTTCATATTCAGTGACATACCTATCCCCAATGATGTTGTTATGACCGATACAGAAAGAATGGTTATCACAAGGGTCATTGAAAAGTATGTTAAAGAGAAAATTGTCAAACATCAAGTAGTCGTGGAACGCTTTCTTGACAATTTATGTATCATTCCTGTGAGTGCTATCAGAAGAAAATGCATAATGATGCACACCAGCAACGTCTGGGTAGTATCATGTTTTCCTAACACAGTTGAACATAATTAGATCAACATGATGTACAGCAAATTCACTTTGGCTCAACTCTGTTATGCGCCTAATATGTCAATTCTCTTTGATGGTGCTTAACTATAGCTTATTAGTACTTTAATTGATCAGACTTTTACGTAAGAAAGATTTAGATATTCTTATTATTTGTTTTCAGTGATTTGTGCTTTTTTCGGCTGAATATTCGACAGTAAAAAGACACAGTTAAAATCGAACAACGTTTCGACCGTCAATCTTGAGGCTGCTGAGTATTCAGCAACAAAATTGTGGCCATTAGCATGTGGCCTTTTGGCTGTTTATATTAATTGTATTAATTCTTTCAAGTTACAAATAAACGAAACATCATGGAATGTAGATTTCCATAATGCTATTAGCCCATTATTTTCCCTATTGTCCTTTTTGCAGAGCTGACACCCCGCGCATTAATGAACGCTTTGGAAAATTATGATTTGCTTTAAATGTCCATGCAACCAAAGCAAGTTAAATTCCTGAGAAAAGAACTGTCGATGTTTGCTGCAAAAACTGGAGATAGTTAAGTGTTAGCAATGGTATGCCCTGACTGATGGATAGAACATTTACATAAACCTATGTGATGTAGTTAGACCCACCAAACCTCAAGTGGAGTGAGTTTTGTAGTTCGTAGCCATGGGATCACAGTGTGATCACAAATATGGCAAAGGAAACGTGATCATTAATTAATCTCAGCGTGATCACAGTTAAAGAACGTGATCACACTTTGATCACACCATTATGGCAAGGTGATCACAAATTTTAGCATGATCACAGGTGTGATCACGCACTTTTCTGTGATCATGGTGTGATCACAATTTATTTTTACTGGGGTTGAGTGCAGACAACAATGACTAGTTTCAGTGCACTTTAGTGGTTATTGACAAGAAAAGTACAGCATTAGTTTTTGGTTTTCATTGATGCAAAGACGCATTTTAGTGTTCTGAAGTTTTGCTGCCCCTTAAACAGATTTTACTAATCAATGGTGGGGGGAGGCGTCCAAGGGCAGGCCTAGATACAAATATCTCAAAAAATGTTGTACATTTTTTTCTAGAAAATCTCATAAAATTCCTAACTTTCTTAAAAAATCTTCTACATTTCTCAGAAATATCATTTTTTTCTAATGTTAATTTGACCCATTTTTGGCTTTATATCAATTAAAGAAATAAAAAAAAATATGCATTAGTATTTGAATATCAAAAGATGTTGCAGGGTTGGTTTATAATAAGTAAATAAAAACATCTAAGCAACTCGATGTCATCAATTTCTGTTTATTAATTAAATATTGCAATTTGCCATAAGTGCTTTGCCAGAACACAGATCCCAGAACACAGCACTAAACATTTAAAGAGTTTATTGAATAACATCTTAAAAGACAGTGTTATGTATTTCAAACAACAACTTTTCAAACAAAGTTTCGCGTGCAACTAGGCATGTTGTTAATAACATAATAATGATCAGTCTAACAACTTAAAGGGACACTGTCACGGGTTGACATGCGCAGTAGCATTCACTCTCTCCGAGACTTGTCACCCTCGACCGCCATAGACCTTTTTGCAGATACGGCGGCCATTTTGATTTTTATTGTTTCGAAATACATTATGGGATGCTCAGGGGGCAAATTAATATTATTTGCCCCCTGGGCATCCCACAATAGCTATTTGAAACAATAAGAATCAAAATGGCCGCCATATCTGCAAAAATGTATATTATGGAAATATCGGGAAGTTGAAGAATTCTGCATATATTTTGCATTAAATCAAGTTTATCTAAAGCAAATGCTATCTTTATCTAAAGCCAGTTCTCCCCTCTGTCTTCGACCTTTCGTTTCCGCGTTTACCGCCATGTCTGGATCCTCCGCTAGACGCCATTTTGAATTTGTGATTGCTAGTAACTTGAAAAAGTCCGGCTGACTTTTTCGAGTTTTGATCAGCTACATGAGCATGCGCAGACCGTGACCGTGGCTGTGGCCCTTTAAATATATAAGTCCCCCCATACTTCTTACTTACATGTAAATAATGTCACCGATCATTTACTCGCAGCATCAAAGAAGTTTCATTGTAATTTTCCAGCACATCATGTTGTTGTTCATCAAACATAGTTGTAAGCATGGAAAAAGCTCTTTCAGCTGCTGCAGATGATGGCTGTACAACTACTAGCTTCTGTATTGCTGAAGACCACACTGGTAGTTCTCGAGCTACTGACTTCCACCAGGGCCAAGAATCTGACAAAGTATCAAATTCATCAGGAATTTGAGATGCCCACACAATGTAGGTAGGCAGTTCATCTTTCAGAGACTGGATGACTTCATTGTTGCTAAGAAAGGGGACAGCTCTGATTTGATCTACTGTTTCAGTATCTGGTTCTGACACTTTGACAAACTTCGGGCTAAAAAAATGAATGAAGGGGGTAGTTTCTAAAGAAACTGTGGTGTTGGGTCGGTGGGGAAGTAGTATACAAAAATTTGGTTTTATCAACAGAGTTGATAATGTAAATTGGCCACCGTACAGAGATTCTAAAAGCCTTTAGAATCTCTGTACGGTGGCCAATTTACATTATCAACTCCGTTGATAAAACCAAATTTCGGGCTAAAAAGCTGAGCAGCTTGGAACACTTAAATAGAACGCGATACTGTGGCATCATTTGCTGATGTGCTGGTATAGTATTCAAAAGCTGGCATCAAGCATTCTCTAAAGCCATAGTTGTACCATCTTTGCTGTTCTGCAACATTCACAGGAAACAGCTGCTGTACCACACCGGTAAGAGTAGGGAAGTTGCGGACTATGATAAATGCCTGCAGCATTTGAAGCTTCTCATAGGCAATCAAAATCAATGTTCCATCTCCTTCAAGGGTGTATGTAGACTTCACAAATTCCTCCATTTCCATCACTGACGCTAGCTCAATCTTAAGCTTATTTGTGTTCACGTCAAATATCTGGAGTACTCGTTGTCTTGAGGTCTTTGCAAAATCTTCATTGCTCGTTAGAAAAGTTCTGATATGCTGCCATTCTTGAAGCACTACCCTTGCACACTCCCAATAACTCCACCATCTTTTGGAATTGTACCTTGACATTGACTGTCCACTTATGCCTCTCCAAATATTTCTAGCTCTAATACTGGTGCTGAATATGAGATTCCATGTTGCCATAAATAGCTTGAGTGTTGGTGTGTGGCATTTCTCTCTCACTTTGTTCAGGAAATGTGAAATACATCCAATATCAATCATATCAGGATAAAGCAGACACCGTCTGCAGAGCTTTCGTGTTAACAGAAGCTCTGTCTCTCATCGCTGCTAAAAGACTGTTCTCTTGAACATTGATTTTTCTGTGCAACACCTCGATAATTATGTGAGCTAGCTTGTCACCGTTTACAGAACGTTTTAAAAGTCTCAATGTCACAAGCCTCTTTACTCTGAGCAACAAATTTTAGCTATGTTGAGTGAAGGGGTAGTTTCTAAAGAATTTGTGGTGCTGCGTCGGTGGGAAAGTAGTATACAAAAATTTGGTTTTATCAACAGAGTTGATATTGTAAATTGGCCACCGTACAGTTAAAAGTCTTTTTTCACGACAAAGAGGATGATTCGGACACTTCTAATAAAGATATTTTTGAACACTTCTAGTTCGCAAATCCAAATGGACTCCCCCAAAGGGACAATTTGCCTCTTTAGATTTTTTCACCAAAAAATGCCGTCACGACATTCACAAACTTAAATTCAATCGCGACACTAAATTTTCCAACCTTTCCTTGGAAGAGTGGGCGGCGCTTAAAAATCTCAGTAAACGCAATGACATAGTTGTGAAATCGGCCGACAAAGGCGGCGCGGTAGTTGTTTGGCGGTCTGACCTTTACCAAAAAGAAGCTTTGCTGCAACTTTCGGATACCTCGTTTTATGCCAAAATCCTTAAAGATCTCACTTCCAAAAATCAAAAACTTGTCAAAGACACCATTCAAAATCTTATAGTTAATCAAGAATTACCGGACACTGCCACTAATCTCATCGTCAACACCGCTAGAACTTCGTGTATTTACTTATTTACTTATTCATGTCTGGGCTGAAAACAATAGCTCGCCAGCTCTAAACGCGCCATTTTCAAATGAAACTACGACTAATAATTTTCAAACTGAAAAACGTAAAGGTTCCTCGTGACCAATTTTCGCAATTAAAACAGATTCTTTTCAAGGACAGACTCATCTGCCATTTGCCGTGTGTGAAAGTCTAGTAGGTACATGTATGTTAGTTTTCCCAAAATTGCTCTTCAAAATGACTGTCTATACGAAAATTTGCAATTTTTTCCATATATTCAAGTGGAAAAACGTAAAACTTCTACTTTGTCAATTTCATTGTTTTTTAGTGCAAATTGTAGACCAATCCTTGATTTTCAAGAAGCTGTGCGTGAACCTTGAAATTATCATTTCTGAGACTCGGGGAAAGTGAATTTTGTGAACCCTTGTTGCCTAGTTTTGGCCCATTTAATTTATGGCTCTTCAGAGCGCGATCGCATTTGAATTTTGCCACTTCAGTGATTATGAAGTGATTATGTCCAGGCATTCTGTGCGATGCTTTAAATTCTTTAGCTGAGATTGATTTTGGCTCGCTTTTCACTGCAGTTGAATTGGGCAAACTTGACTTTGATCTTTGGTTTCCTTTTCCAGGGTTGGTTACCAATTTTCTTTTTGGAGATAAATCACTTGCAACAGGCGGTCGTAGGCGTGACAAAACCGAAACAACCTCATCTTCTCTTCCTCTTTGTTCTTGTTCACTCGCCTGTTCACTTTCCAGTTCGATAACTTCCGCCATGTTGACTGATTGATTCCACGTGGCGTCGAATAAATTGGTAGGTACTTTGTATATGGTGCATCTTATTTTACTGCAGAATAAATCTGCTGAATTGGTAGTATTGCTGGCTCGTAAAAGGAAAAGGGACCATTTTAAACCTGCCGAAAATCTGAACTGTAGCTTGTGCAGACAGGGAAACACGAAAACAACTCGTAAAATTTAATATAAACCGTTTTTTTTTTTGCTCGTATGAAGTATCTTTGTTGTGATAATTATCACATTTTTTTTCTAAATTTCTCAACATTTTCTAAATTTCTCAAAAAATATCGCAATATTTGTATCTAGGCTTATCCTAGGGCGTTTGAGGTGTGAATGTCCCCACTAAATACGATAATCTGGGAATGGATACAGTATTTTTATCCTCAAGAGTTAACTTAAGTAATGGTATTTGACCTCCAATCGATTTTCTCACAATACAAAATATACACATGTATTTCCATGTACCTTTCTGTCTTCAAGCATGGATTTTTCTAAATCTTCCTCTTGCTCTTCTCGTATTGTAACTCTTTCTCTGAAAAAAATAAAATTCTTAAAGAGTAAGGGAAAGGAGTGAAAGGGTTAACAAAGTGTACATGCATGTCTAGTAGCCTGCGAGCAGGCTCTCTCTCCTCGGTGGGAGAGAAGGAGAGCCTGCACGCATCCCTTTGAATTTTGAATGCCGCCTCCTGATGTCACGCTGAGAGAGCTGTCAAAAATTAGCCAATCAGCGCGCACCCAAAGTAAACATTGAAAAAAGAACAGAAAACAGAAAGCCACCCGTTGTGTATTTCAATTTGCTCGAGGCAGAAACTCAAAAAAAAACTGTAAAGGAAGGAAGACTTCGCCAGAAAAGCCTATAACAACTATTGCTGATGCTGTAAAGCGTAGCTGAATATTCATTACGGTAATTCGTCGAAGTCCCTTCCGCGGAAAAAATGTTTCGTTCGTTAGGGAAAAATTAAGCACACAAACTTCAAACGACGGGAATCGTAATAGAGAAATTCGTTTTCCCTTACCGCATCTCCTCTGTGTGAGAATCGTCGACCACAACTGCTGCCAAATTTAGGTAAAGCGAAGCGGGGTTATCTTTTTTAATTTATTTTAATGAATCAAGACATTACATACATTACAATATTCTAATACCTACACCAATTTATTTCAAAGGTTTATTGAGTATTTGCGGAGTTACGAGGAGATCGAGCAATCATTTGTGGAGTCGCCTTTTCGGCTTAACCAAATACTTGCTAAAATCGTGTAGAGTTCCTCTATCGTTCTCTATCGTTAAATCAGCAACAGAGGCAGCCGAAAGGCCCATTTTTGTCCAAATGTGATCAGCGATAATGCTTTGTCGAGGAAAGGAAACTACCACGGTGACATGAAGTCGCCCTCGTTGTATTTTGGCCGCTACGAAAAACAGTTGGGAAATAAGCCTTTTTCCGAATCCTGTGGATAACAGAGATAGAACTTCCTTCCTTCCAGTAGAGAAGCCATTGCATCGCGTCGCCCGACCTTTAATTATGTAAAGTTATGGTAAATTGCAACATTCTACAATTTTCTCAGACGCATTTCTGACCACCTCATCTCTGCGAAGCGAAGAGGCTTTCTTATTGTCGGAGCTTGTCACTGGTGACGTCACGAGGTAATTTCATTTCAGCCAATCAGTATTTTGCGTCCAAAATTTGGACACGACATTCAGAATACAAAGCCTTGCGGGCAGGCTCTCATTCTACCCCCAACCCCAGTCCCTCGGAGGGCCTGCTCGCAGCCTAGCATGTCTAGTTGATATAGGACCTAACATTTCACTGCAGCAAAGGGGATTACAATGAATGCAGATTTGATGGAATAAAAATAGGCCATTTTACAGTTTGCTCAGTGAGCTAGCCATTTATGACTAGCGCAAGGCTGCCTTTGACCTTTTTTGGATACAGACCTCACTGCATTGTGCATTAACATTAGAAAAGCTCAAAGGTATGTATCAAAACAGGGTCACCGTCAGCCTTGCTTCCATTCTTAAGCCAGGTAACTTAGCTTTAACTGTAAAATGGTCTGTTGGGAGGGCAACATTGTCTATTGTACATTGTTTATTTGCTTGTTCGAAAGAGCTTTCAAAATGATGGAGAAAGGCGTTTATTTTATTGTGATTGCTCTCTTGGTTGCCGAGTTATTCAAGGTTTTGATTTATGCAAATTAGATTACTTGTGACGTCACACAGTGGACACAAAATGATGTAAAATAAAAAATGGAACATCTCTGAAGGCTTTTTCTGTATAGAACTGGAACTTTTTAGAGTTCTTACACTCATTACAAAGTACCATGATATGGCCCATTGTGACATTTCCATGGCAATGCAAAGGGTTCCAGGCGCTCTCTATCCAAAGGGTGAAATCAGAGTTTCCCTACCCAATAAGGGTTATTTGCTCTTGATGTTCATTCAGTGGGTGTGAGCGAATATGGACATTACAAATCACAAGCACAAGCAAGTGTGTTAGACTCTGAAGCAACAAAGAAAGGCATTTTTCATTTCGGAAAGGTAGAGGTCTGGTGACAAGTATGTTGCTATGGTGACATCATAATCACTAGTATAATGTGTAGTTTTGGTAGCACATCAACCCTGGAGACTTAGTATTTGCAAAACGGTAAACCTGTAAACTCAGTATTATTATAATTGATTCTCTGAGAGTCCTGTTTTTAGTTCTCAAAGGTGTGAGTTGGTGGGGTTTTCACATAATTGTTTCATATTGATGAACACTCACCAGAATAGCGCTCTACAATGACTGGGTGTGCTGGGGTTGGTGCCAGGATAAAAACCTCTGTTCCTTTACTGTTAGATCCAAACTTCTCTGTCACTACCAAATGATACAATGGTGTATTTTAATGTCAACTATAAACGGTAAGACACTTTTTCAAAGTGTGGGAGTGGGCATTCATTGTATCTAAACAATATTCATTCGAAACAATCACTATTATAATTATTATACTCAACAGAATATCAACTTCCTGGAGTAATTTTGTGAGGTATATAACAAAAGATTCTATGAAATAGCTCATGCATTTTGTGATTTATGGTCATTCCAGATGTTTTGACAACTTTCAAAACATCACTTGTCCCCATAAATCAATAGTAATCCAAAATAATCTTTGCAAGTATTTTCAATGTTTTTTGAAAATTAAATTTTTTACTGCTGGCTTTTGGGACCTTGTGTTTCATGGTCAGGGTGTTTAGGCATGTCGAGAGTTATTAATACTCCAAAGTGTATCTATATATGCTGACATCTATCACAATCTAATTATTACTTATTCAGATATTTCTTTCAAGGTATACACACAACAACCTTTTACTACTTAATTACCTTGCTTGCCACTTTTAGTGCCTGATTTGGCAATCAAAAGACTCAGGAGTCTGCAAACATACAAAACAAATATTTGTCAGTTAGAGAAGCAATGCTTTCAGGGCAAATGTGAACGTTTTGTTTTGTTATTGAGCTACATTCAGATTTCTGTTGATTTGTTTGTCCGATACATTTCAACTGTAAAAAAAACTACACTGCATGGATCTAAACCTTTGCACAGGGCCGGCATTGTCTCCTTTCAGGACAACACAAAGTATCATTTGTTCGTCAGCTTTCCCTTGTTGACACACCTGGTTGCATAAGTAGAAACATGTACATGTTAGCAAACTGAAGTCTAATCCTGAAGTCAATGGGTGGTTAGGCAATCAACAATTGTTTTTTCCCATTCATAAAATTAATAAATAAATTTGAATTTTTAAGGTTGTGACAATAAGCAAGTTTCATGCTTGCATGCACTGATATTTCCCAATTAAAAAGGTGAAAGAATTTAACTCTTGAGCATAAACAATTACAGACCTGTTATTTGGTGGGTTGGATCTTGTTGGGTCCCTGCAGTTGGTGGGGCACTATTTGACCCTATAGATGTAGGAGATGGGGATTGGGTGGGTGGCTGGAGAGGCAAGATGAGCTTTCACAGAAACGTTACTGTTTGGTCGGCCGTGTGGAGGAATTGGGTTTGGCTGTATGGCAACTACAGGAGCACAAATATCAGATCCTGAACCAGAGTCTGCATTGGATGCAGATGTGGAAGGTTGTGACAAGGCTAGAATCAAGACAACAAGACTTTATTTATTGTAACAAATGTGTATATAATATTGAAGTGCAGGCTAATCTGGACAATCTAAGAAAATTAATCATCCTCTTATAGTTATCTTTAAGAAGATTACGACATTTTTTTAAATTTCCAAGACCTGTTTCGATGTTACGAACATCAACGTCAGTTACAGAATATTTGAAAAACCGTTAGGTCTATATAACAACTAGGCGAAACATGCATAATTAATTATGAATAAGTGACAAAAATTACATATTTGAGTGAGTTACAAAGTGTTGAAAAGTATACATAAAGCCTAAAGCGTAAGTGTCAAGTTGACGTGATGAACTTGTTGGTATAAATTAGGCTTTTGCCAGTTGAAATTTAGTAGGGGCGGAATCAAGGATTTCGAAACAATCCATCACGTCAACTTGACACTTACACTGTACGCTTTAGGCTTTATATATTCTTTCCAACAGTTTGTTGCACTTTGTTGTTTTAGTGCAAACAAAATAAAGGACTATTGGCGAATATGTCATGTTGCATAATAGTGTACTGTGTATTAAATGATAATATTCACAGGACTGTGAAGACTGTTAGTATTACATGTACATGTATTTCATTACACATCCTTCCAACATAAAGCAACCAAAGTAGAAGAAAATGGCATTGACAGAATTTATCATGTCAGATGATATACCTGGTGTGACTGGCTTCAGGTAGAGGTAAACCCTTCGTGACGAGGGCTTGTCAAAGGTCTCCTTTATACTTTTTGCACCTGGGATACCAGAAAACAATCTCTCCATTCTACTTCCTCTGCTATACGATTGTATACACGAATCCTATTAAGGAGGAAGATGCAGATATATATATATCTATTCCAAACCTACTGACCATCACATCTACTTATTGCGTAACAGTTCCCATCCATCTCATTGTACCAGGGCTATCCCGTTCGGAGTTGCTACAAGAGTTCGCAGAAATTGTTCCACAATTGAAAAGTTTGAAGAACGTAGCAAGGAATATCAAAATTATCTAGTAGATCGTGGTTACCACCCTTCTAAAGTTAAAACACAATTTGATAAGGCCAAAGATACACCCAGGGAGGACCTTCTTTCACCTAAAGAACGAGAGAAAAAGGTTATTTTTCCCCTTGTGGTCAATTTTAACCCTCATTTGCCCAACATTGGTAAAATCATTAAGTCGTATAGCCATTTAATTTATGATTCACCGACATTAGCACAGATTTTTCCCAAAGGGTCAATCATTCCATCTTATAGAAGGGCCAAAACCATCAAAGAGCTCCTAGCGGGACCCAAGGGATCTAATTATACTAACAACGACCATTCTGCTACAGGTTGTTTTAAATGTAGCAAAAAATGTGATTTATGTAAGAACTTTTTAAAGGAGGATAAGATTTTTTACAGCGCTCGTACAGATCGTTATTACACTATTAGGCAACATCTTGGTTG